>NC_081411.1:776914745-777137245 GCF_030272615.1 Cryptomeria japonica | reverse complement strand
ACCCTATTGTGATTGAGGTTATTAAGTGCCCTAGACCCATATTCAAATTGGTTCCCGAAATTGTGAAGAAAGATTATAGCATAGGTGCATTTTCTCAAATTCCTAAGGGAGTAGTATATGATGAAGACCCTAGGATATACATACATTTTCATATAGAGGAATTAGGTGATGATGAGATTAAAAAAATGTATAGGACTATGATTTGTAATGCAGATGGTAATGTCAAGCCGGAACATAAGATAATAGAAACCCTAGGCTTTCTGGATATTCTTATCATTCCTGGTTTTCCCGAAGATATAATAAGAATAGTTCTAAGAAGAGTCCATGGTGAATTATTTTGGTTGGATTCCATCCATAAGATCACCAAAAAGGCAGTAAAAGCAGTAACAGGGTTACCTTCCACCAGTAGCAGGCCTGACAGAACAAAGAAGGTCCCAAATAACACAGTGATGAAACTAACTAGTGCAACTTTTGACAAAAGGTCTCTTAAGGTAAATGATGTAAAGGACATCAATGTAAGATTTGTTAGTATGATTTTAGGCTACAAGGCTACACATGCAAATAGGTTGAACTCAATTTCTAGCCTATGTATCAAAAGTGCATATGAAATGGTAAATGATAATGATAGAATAGATGTGTGTGAATGGCTCAAAGATGAATTGATAGACAATCTAAAGAAGATTAAAGGAGATAAGAAAGGAAAATTTAGATTTGGAAACTTTCTTGTTTGCTTAATGTTGTACATTACTAATAAAGTATCCGGTATTGGTAGAAGAGATTTTGGCTTTGATATACCGGTAGGAAAGCAACTATTGGATTTATTAATCAACATGGGAGAAGACAAAGAGAAAAACATAAATGAACATTTTCAAGCATTGAAGGCTTAAATGAAAACAAGAATAAGACTGTCACAGGCAATTGTAGATAAATATCAGAAGGAAATATGCTTCGTAATCAAGAAAGATGAAATCTGGATGGAGGCAGTTATCCCTAGAACTATCTTGGTAACTAAAATGGGTTATGAAACAGATGATAATATCATAGAAACTTATGCAAAAGCCCTCCTTGAAGCACCAAAGGAACCCACTAAGGAAGTCTTTGGAAATGCTGAAACAATTGAAAGTGGAATTTAGTCAAGGAAAAGGGTTAAGAAGGTTGAAGAAACAGTAAGGAAAGGAACTCGACAGGCAAAGGCAATTAAGGAAGATGTTTTGAAACAAACTAGTATAAAAGAAAGTGAGTTGGAAGGACCTCAACCGAAAGCTCATCTTTCACCGGTTGGAACTTACTCTGAGAATGATATACCAATCGTATTTAAAAGGGTAGAAAGGAAAAGAAAACCCTCACTGACACCCTCTGCTACACCCAAGAAAACCAGACAAAAGCAACAAGCAGTTAGGCCTCCTGTTAAGAAAATGACTCCAATGAAGAAGAAGATGAAACAAGATATTGCTCCACTAGATAAACTTCTTAGTGAAATAACAGAGGATGGTAAGTTGAAAAACATCAGCAAACTGTATAACACACTCTTTGCAGATGACAAAGAAAGCATAGAAAATAGTGTAATTTTACACTTGGATATTTACAAGAAATTTTTGTTAGAAATTGTTGATGAGATACCAAACGATTTGTATAGAAGATTAGAAGCTAAAAGGGCAGCCATTGTTGAGCTGGATAAGAAAATAAAAATTGAAAAATTACTTGCAGTGCATCCAGTTAACTCACCTGATGAAATAGACAAATTAATCAATGAAGCTAACTGGAAAGTGTTTTCAACCACTCATCGACATGTAGCACTGATGACAGGTAGAATGAATGAAGTTTTTGAGGAAATAACAGTTGCATGGGATATATTCTTTGTAGAAAAAGAGAAATAGGAAGAACTTAGAAGACCCAGGACCATCATAGTATATCAAAAGGAAAACAATAAGGGAAAAGGTAAGGTAGGTGGACCTCCAAGCCTTAAATTAACAGATAATGTACTCCCACCTCTTCCTGATACTCCACCGGCACATACTACTAACAGTCAACTAGCCATAGAGAGTATGGAGACTCCACTAGAGGATACAAATCCTGAGTCTGAGATTTTGTATACTATGAATATAGACACTAAAGAAGTGAATATTGTGGTAGACAAAGAGACCACTATGGACAAAAAGAAAGATGTGACTGCTGAGTCACCAACTATAGATGTTGAGGTTGAGGTAAATGATATTGTAAATATAAACACAAAAAAATGCACTCAAATAGAGCAACTGGCAAAGGGCACCATTGGTAAACCATTAGAAGAACCGGTAGATAAAACTGAAAAACAATCAGGAGAACTGGCAAAGGACAGTATAGAGGTACAAACTAAGAAACTAGAAGTACATACAGAGATTACACCAGAGAAACATGATGTTGAGAGCTCAGAGAAACCCTCTGAGACATAGATGGAGAAACCGGAACAGAATCAGGTTGAGACATAGGTTCAGACCGAAACAGTGCCACTAGGAAAAATTGATAAGCCTAAACCTTTGCAAGTAGAAATGCAAACACAGAATGACCTACCAAAGGTCGAAGCAACCAATGCTATCATAACAATCTGGCAGCAGGGAAATTGTGAACATAGTTGGGCAGACATCTGGTACTTAAATATCAGGATTCCGACCTACAAATGTGACATAGGTCTTACTTGACTTCATAAAGAAGATCACATAGTGCAATGCACAATCCTATAAGGCTATTGATGACACAATTCCCATTCTTAAATTGATAGCACCCAAGTGCATTGTAGATAACAAAGATTCTTTATGTCAACTAGATACATTGTGTAAATTCATCACTAGCAACATTTTGACAGTTGATCAAATAAATGAGGACACATTCAAAGAAAGGATGAAAGGAGAAAGAGAAATTCTTTGAGGAAATAGTGAAAAAGAACAAGGAGAGAATGGACACCCTATTACCAGAACTAGTAGAGATAATTTTGGATTTCAAGAAAATGTATAGAGATACTTGTAAAACAAATATTTTTACAGAAGACCTAGACAACAAAATTAGCAAAGCACAAGATGAGATTAACAATATTGCTAACAATCTGATAGGCACATTAGATTCATTTTTGGAGATAGAAAAGAAGATTGTAGATCTTGAAGAGAAAATTGAGAAGTTTGGAAAAGATAAAGAGAGAATAAAGGATAAGGCAAAGAGCATAAAATGTAAACTTGGTCCTAAACTTGATTACCTCATTTCTTTAAGAAAAGAAATTTCTGAGGCTCTGGTTCCCGGACTCAAGACACCGGAAGAGAAAATGCACATACTCACCGGTATAGTTCAGAGAACACAAGTGGCATTACAAGATAGCAAAAGATTCAGCGACAGTTTAAATTTGGTTTTGGAAGATATTCTCCATATTGTAACCCATCGGTTACAAGAATCCAGGCACGAAACACACTCCACTGATAGAGAATGACAACCTTTGTCATTGATGTCAAAGGGTGAGTAGTGTGATGAGAAAAATGACCAGAACAAGGTATCATCAGCTCTGGGGGAGAAGCACACATTTTTTTGGGCACACAGTTTTGGTAAGACAATTTTGGCAAACCATTTTTGGCTTTTTCTCATGAGTGTTGCCATCAATGCCAAAGGGGGAGATTGTTGGCAAATGCACACTCCAATGAGAAATTGTAGGTGATTGAAGGTATTGTCATTGATGGAAACCTTACAATCATATGGCACCGACACCGACAAAGTCTACACCCACACACAGAACACCGGCACCGAAAAGGAAGAATATCGACACCCTGGCCGACAGGAATTTTGTAATTAGTTGTAAAATATTTTTGTAAGATGACTTGGCGGATTGTAAAATGACTCATATATGTATGAGATAATTGTAGATCATTTAGTGTGAGTTATAGGTGAAGTATGGAAAGATAATAAGTAAACCTAATATGAAAATTATTTGATAAGGGTTTATGTATGCAATAGAGCTTAAACCGGTACTGAATCTGGCATAGTAGATGCTAATCTGAAGTAGTACAAGACAATAGATTTGTATAATCCATTTTTGTAAGTCAGTGTGACTTCCTTTGTAATTGAGCAGTGAGCTCTAGGCACTTGGCCTTCCTGCATGTGCAGGCCCCTATTGTAAGCAATAATATTCTCTTATTGGCCAGTAAGAGAATATTGTGGGTCACAAATCCCACCAAGGTTTTTCCCACACCGGGTTTCCTCATTTAAATATTGTGTTATGGTGTGCTTTTCATGTTGTGGTTGTTATTCTTATTTGCTGCATTATTTCTGGTTTACCGGTACACAATTTTGATATGTTATTCATGTTATAAGTTAAGAAAATTCTTTAACTGGTTAGATACTGATTCACGCCCCCCCCCCCCCCTCTCAGTATCTTTTGGAATCCTAACACATTAGTCATTATAGAAATGACCCCCACAAAGAAAAGAAAAGAAGTCAATAAGAAAGTTCCTACAAAGCCTAAGGAGAAGAAGGAACAAAACAATAAAGATGATCCAAATTATCAGTCTTCAGATCTTTATAGTTTATAAAATGCAATATGTAAACAAAATTCATTGGAATTCTCTACTAGGATGTATCTGGATGCACCTTTGGCAGATAAAGACAAGATGGAGAAAGAAATAATCAAGTATATGATCATATTTAACAAAGGTGTTGATGAGATTAAGGATAAGTTACCTAAGCTATTCTAAGTATTAACAAAAGAGAGAAAGGTAGTAGTAATGAAGGACACAAACATAAGGACTCAAGCACTTGATATGGCAATCAGTCTGTTGTCAAAAGAGAAAGGGATAAGATAAATTAGGCTTTAAATACAAAATTTTGGATGAAAGAAAGAGTCAATTTAATCATGGGAGGAGATGCAAAATATATTAAGAGGATATAAAGGAAAGAAAATGATGAAACTATGGAGATACTTAAATTTACCTTGTCTTTCGCTTAGCAAAAGACAAACATAGATAGTGGTCTGGGATAAACAAGCAGTATGGCCATTCTAGAAGATAAAGGAGAAGAGTAAAAAGTAGATACTATTTTGAATGATTATTCAATCATGATGGATGTTGTTGGAGAGATTCTATATGTTACCAAAGTACAGAAGAAGAAAGATGAATCGAATAAAGAAAGGAAATAAGAAACAAAGAAAAAGAATATTGAAGAAGAAAAGATAGACAAACCTATGGAGAAGAGAGAAGAAAATAAAGACAGTTTAGAGAAGGTGAGTTTGGTAAAAGAGGAGAATATGATTAGAAAAATGTGAGGAGATTCTAGAACATAATATTCTAGTTGCAAATGAAGTTTTAACTTATTGTAATATCAAAAGTGTTGTCGGTTCTGATAACACAAGCTAAGCTAGATTTAGATAAGTTATCAACCCTTCATATGCTACATCTGGATGATGTTCTCCACCACATATCCAAAAAGAAATACATTAATTCTAATGTGGATTTTACAAAATTGATAGATAACATAGTGAAGTATCTCGATGCGAAAGTTTTAGAAGTGAAGGTTGATGAATATCAAAGTGAAGAGGAGAAGTTGCAGGTTATATTGAGTGGACTAAAGGGATATACATATAACTTAGAAGCATCATATAAGAATAATATGGTAGAGAAGAGGCTAAGTGATCTACTAAATAAGTGTGCAAATGCACATAATTATCTAGAATAAAGCATAAACATTTTTGAGAATAGTGTAGATAATATTGTATAGGTATATCAATTTTCCCATTAAGTGGCATGAGTCAACTCAAGATATATAGGATCAAATAAATATTTTTGAGAACCAAATTGTAGAGGTGTATAAGTCAATAAACCTTAAGGAAGATGGAGATGACAAAGTAAGAGTTCAATTAGAGAACCTTTACATAAAGATAAATCAGAAAGAATAGAATAAGTTGGACTTCTACTAGTTGAGAGATATTAAAAATGTGCATCTCACCACTATATTAAATATCCTTAAGGACTTTCATGAATTCAAGAAGAGAGTGAAGGTACTGAGAAGTTGTAAAGAGGCAGAGGATCTTCTATTAAAGATAAATAGTTTGTGAAAACTTTTGGTCTCTGTAAGAGATGATTGGAGTACTACCTAAGCTCAGTTGAAGTTTGTTCATCGAAGTATCATACCCCCAACTCAAAAAGGTAGTTTGATGGTGTTCCAATAAGAATATTTTGATTGTATACATGTGCTAACATGTTGATCATACAATTTTGAATTTCAATTTTGAGGAAGTGTTGTACAGATAGGGGGAGTTGTATATAGATTGTTCATTTTTCTATATGAAGACACCTTTTGTCTTTGATGTCAAAGGGGGAGTGATTTAGGAGTTAGGACAAGTTTTTTTATCAATGAAAAGGTGGATATTGTTGCAAATTTGAGCTTTTATTTTCATTCATTTCAAACTTTTTGATCCTGATGAGCTACTTGGTTTACTTGGTTATAGTCTTTGGATTGGATGCAGTCTAGTTTAGCACAATTATAGTGGAGTAACAATGTAATCATGTGGATGTGTGGAATCTATTTGTCTTTATTCCAAAAGGCTTATAATAATGTGCATCATAATTTTTATGAAGCTTTAGTGTTGGTTTCTTGGATCATAACGTCACTATTTAGGAATGCATTGTGTTACTATACCAAGTATTATTATAGTGATGTAGCTCACTAATTCAATGTTAGTGGCATTTTTATGCTATCCTGGACATTTTCAAGTATTCCTAGTAATTTGCATTGAAGTTTGTGTAAAGTCATGGTGATATGCTTTGACAATTTTATCTTTTACACTTGACCTATAATGTTTTGGTCCATGTGATTATGTTTAGATCTATGGGTGATGATTTTGGATGAACTTGAAGGTGTGCCAACTTGGAGTTAAGCCTCACATGTCTTACATTACCTTCTTTGTCACATTGGAGGTTGCTTTTGGGAAAACAATTATGAATTTACATGTTACACCTAATTCAAAGGACCTGATTGGTGTCCTTGAGGTTGCAGTTGGTATAGAAAGGATATAATCATTATGGTGAAATACAAACAAGCTATGTGTCATGCAAAGTATATGAGAAGTAGTACAGTGGTTTGGAACTGTTATAGAGTAGTTATGAGCATAGTTTTTAATATGTTTTGAATTATTATTTATGATTATCATTTTGATGGATGTCCAGGTTCTCTACAAATTCAAGGAGAGGAGAATTCAAGATAGGGTCAATGAATGATGAGAAGACATGTTAAAAATAGGATACACGGTCATTGACCATTTTTTAGTGTCTATAATGCCTTATTTTGAATTTAATAAATAAATATCATTAACTTTCTACATGCATTATGACTAAAGCCCCAATAGATAGGTTGATTGAAAAACATCTATAACCTTCAAACAACTTCATACCTTTTTACTATGAAACATGCACTATATTCTATGCTTTGCATTAAATTTCATAAAGTTTTGACTAATTTATGGTGATCAGACAAACAGCTTTTTGTATTTTGAAATGTTCTAGTAAAAAATCGATAACTAATTACTTCTTAATAAAAAATACAAAAAAATATGTGGTGAACATGGGCATGTGTCCACTACTTATATTTAAATTTTCATATAAAAATGTTAATTTTTGCTTATACATAGATTGGCCAGACAAACACTTGATTTCTTATATTTTCCATGCAAATTATGTACTACTACATTGAAATTTCAAATTTTTACCAAATAGTTTCTTTTTTTCCAGAAAACAACTAGTATTATAGAAACTACATTCAATATGCTACAAATTCTACTTACATATTTTTTAAATTTTGTTGATAACCTATTCAAATTTTCATGTCAATTTTCCTAACTATTTTTGTTTTAATTTTCACTACCACTTAACAACCTAATTTGGCCCGTCATGATCCTACACACACCCATTAAAAAAATTAACAAGCAAGCAACTCGGAAATTTTTACCCTTATTTCAACACTAGAAGTGGCAAAACTTGCAAGGATGAAGAGAGCAACAGTCTCCAAATTAGGAAAGCTTAAAAAATGGTAGAATAGCATGTTGTGAAAATGATGGGTGAACTCACAATACTAGTTCCCACTTTTTGACCAACTTTGACACTTAGATGAACATTTCGAAAAAAACCTTCACTTTCCGACACCTATAACTTTTAAACCATTAAGAATTTGAAGATAATGTAAACTAGTGATTTGTAACATCTTGTTTATAGATTCTAAATATATTTATTTCAAATTTTTTTTATAAAATTTATTTATTTTTCCATCTCCCTCGAAAAGTTGTTTTTTACAGCAAACAACATTTTTAAAGAGTGATGAGCATCTTGAAACGCATAACTTTTTTCTATAAATGATAAAAAAAATTCTTTTGAATTTTGGTTTGTAAAATTAATACCCAAGGCATGCAATTGGTTTGATAGTGATATGTGGAATATTTTTCATTTTATTTAGTTTTGAATTCCAACTAAATATAATTTAGATATTGATGTGTGTTTGAACACATAACTTGTTCCACATATATCAAAATTCAATTTTATTTTTTTTCTTAGAATGAAGACATTAATACCTAGGACATAGATATTATTTAAATTTTTTTTATTAGTTTACTATTTTCCCCAAAGCATTGAACAAAGAAGTTCATGTTCAGTGAAAAACCTACATTTATAAGAAATTAAATAAAAATATATTAATGAAATTAAATATATTAAAATTATACTATTTGGAAAGCTTATAATAAGGACTAAATACTTAAAAAAACAAAACTTATAAATGAATTCATTTGACCTATTAATGAATGTTTTGACACACTCACCAGTAGTCAAGTAGCTAATATGAGAATACTAACCACCTCTCCTACAAAGTAGTAAGTTTGGGGAAACTAACTACTCCAAGGTCACTATAGTCGGGTCTCAGCGATGATGGAAAACTCAGTGTCTAATACAATTGTACATGTCAAGGGGCCTGCTGGTTCAAACAACTTTGAATTACCTATTATTGTTTTTGTATTTTTTGATTTAGATTCTCTCAAAATAAACTGCAAAGGATAGATCAGGGGAACAAGGAACTAACAATAAAATTGATACATTAAGAAATAAATGATCCACATGGTTAGAATTTCATAATCCAAATATTATCAATATCACTAAATCAACATTCAAATAACGAGCTCCAGAAAGTATATAAAGTCAGACAACTTCACACACCAACGGGAATGAATATCACCCAAGCAATAATCGCCCTATCCATTCAATACTGATATACCATTTACATGCATAATATGATTAATATAATAATAAAGCATCCAAAAGAAGTGGTTGCTAATTCAAATGATAGAAGTTACTAAATCATGAACAACACAGCCATATAGAACACACAAGCCGATCTGGCAATCCACAAGTTGCTTTTTGTATTAAACTTCAAAGAGTATCACCAAATCTTCTTAACTTATAAAAATCTGCATAGAATCTCTAATGGAATCTCTAAAATTGACCTCAAATCATCAATTCATGGACAATTACAATGAATCAAAATCTCTAATTTATAGAGTTTCATGTCCTAAATTCTAGGAATTAAATCTATCTAAATTAAATGCTACAAAAGAAAGAAGTTGCAGGTGACATACAAGTCTCTGCTTTAAACTCCAATGAAAATTACTAATTAACTATCACTATGAAACATGCGTTCCCGAAGTTGGCCATTATAGCGATGCAAAATTTACCCAAAAAATAAAGTTGATGTTGCACAGTGGTTGATCTCTCAGCTCTGGTGGCAACCAAAAATATCTTCAAAAATCTCTCAAAATTACATCTATGGTAACTATTGTTAGGGTTTCAAGCAGATCCAAAGCAAATATGAACTAAAAATTATATGCAGATTTAAATACAAAAGATAAAGAAATAAAATAGGACACAGATAACACAGAGATTTAACGTGGTTCACCCAGAATGGGTTACGTACACCATACATAGTCGTCCAATCTTTCTTATTATCTAGCAAAAATAGTACATCAACCTTACAATGCCTTAAGCATCCCAGCCACTTATAACATGCGTTTTTAGGGAAACAAACAAAGTCAGCCTTTTTAGGGTTTTATTACAATGTCAATTTTCATCAATGAAAAATGGCAAAAAAAAAATTCTCGGGGGCTCCCGCCCCCAAACCCCTGCCCGGGGCTTGGCCCAGCCCCGAACCCCAGCGAGAATACGTGCTGAGTGTATAGTACTTTTTTGATCAGTCGCCACATTTTAACAATCTTCCACTTGGAGACTGATCAAGCTCCACACCGAACAATCTCCCACTTGGAGACTGATCAGGCTCCATAATGAACAATCTCCCACTTGGAGACTGATACTACATGACACCATTGTACATGCAACATCTGCTAGATAAAACACTAGGAATCAACTGGTATAAATTCCTCCATTATCAATCAAGAAGACCAATAGAAACTGATGAAGAAATCAGCTTCTCCTGTGGAACTTCCTTCATGAACATATCGGCAGGATTCTCACTTGTGTGAATCTTCTCAAGCCGTAACTGACCCTCCTCCAAAACAGTCTAGATGAAGTGGTACCTGAGATGAATGTGCTTTGTCCTTGAATGAAAAATAGAGTTCTTCACAAGATGAATGGCACTCTGGCTATCAGTATACAATGGGCTATTCTCTTGTGTCTGACCCAATTCCTCCAAAAAACATTGCCACCAAATCATCTCCTTGCTGGATTCTATAGCAGCAACATACTCAGCTTCAGTGGTTGAAAGTGCAACAACCTTTTGCAGCCTAGAAATCCAACTGACTGCAGTTCCCCCTATAGTAAAATCATACCCTATAGTACTCCTCCATGAATCAATATCACCCGCCAGATTAGAGTCAACAAATCCACTTAGAGCAGCATTAGATCCTCTGAAACATAATGCCTTCAAAGTAGTTCCTTTCAAATACCGAAGAATCCATTTCACAGCATTCCAATATTCCATACCCGGATTACTCATAAACCTGCTCACAACTCCCACTACATGTGCAATATCTGGCCTTGTGCATACCATTGCATACATCAGACTGCCAACAGCTGATGAATACAGGATGTTAGACATTTTATTAACCTCTTCCTATGCCTTTGGGCACATCTCCTTAGTCAATTTGAAATGACTAGCCAAAGGTGTACTAACTGCTTTTGCATCCTGCATGTTAAATCTTTTCAACACCTTCTTTATATACTCACTTTGGGACAAATTCAGGGTTCTATTTTTCCTGTCCCATGTAATCCTCATACCAAGAATTTGCTTAGCTGCACCCAAATCCTTCATAGCAAATGACCTGGCTAATTTTTGTTTAAGATCATTTATATGTTGCATGTAAGACCCAGCAACAAGCATGTCATCAAAATAAAGCAACAGGATAATATAACTGCCATTATCAAATCTCTTAAAATATACACAATGATCAGAATGACATCTATGATAACCGTGTTCAGCCATGAAACTATCAAATTTTAAATACCATTGTCGGGGTGCTTTCTTTAGGCCATACAGACTTTTCTTCAACCTGCACACCAAGTTCTCCTTACCTTTGACCTCATATCCCTGTGGTTGCAACATGTAAATTTTCTCCTCCAAATCTCCATGGAGAAAATCTATTTTGACATCTAATTGTTCAAGATGTAAATCATCTGCAGCCACAAGACTAAGTACAGTTCTAATTGAAGTTATTTTTACAACTGGAGAAAATATTTCATCATAATCTATACCCTTTTTCTATGCAAAACCTTTTACCACAAGTCTGGCCTTATATCTTTTCTGCCCTCCTTCCTCCTCCTTCAACCGATAAACCCATTTGTTAGGCAAGGCTCTTTTTTCTGCAGGTAAAGGGACTAAGTCCCAAGTCTTATTTTTCATCAAGGAGTCCATCTCCTCTTTCATGCCTAGCTCCCACTATTGTTTGGCATCTACTTGCATTGCTTCTTCATATTCTTCTGGTTCACCAGAATCCGTTAATAAAATAGAATACAAAGAAGGAGAAAATCTTTCAGGGGGTCTACTTGTCCTAGTAGAACATATAACACTTGCAGGAGTTTGTGGGACAATCTATTGTTGCAGAGCATCAGGTACCTGTGGCATTTCATTTTCAGGAATCTCGTCCAACACCACATATTCTTGTTTGTCCTATTCATGCTTCTTTTCCTGCATCTGTTCTTTATACATAACCTTCTCATTGAATATAACATCTCTACTTCTAATTATTTTCTTATTTTCAAAATCCCATAACTGATAGCCATACTCATCTATCCCATATCCAATGAAGGTACATTTCTGAGATTTAACACCAAGCTTGGTTCTGTTTTCTTTATCAACATGGACAAAAGCTTCGCAACCATAAGTTTTTAGAAAAGAATAATTTACCTTTTTACCAGTCCATGCCTCCTTTGGAATACCACCATCCAAAGGGGTTGAAGGTCCTCTATTTATCAAATAGATAGCAATATGTACAACATCTGCCCAAAAATGTAAGGGCAATCCAGCATGCAATCTCATGCTCCTTGCGTGTTCCATGATTGTCCTATTCATTCTCTCTGACACACCATTTTCCTATGGAGTTCCTGGAACTGTCTTCTACTTTTGAATCCCATTTAAGGAGCAATAATATTCAAATGTTTTGCTGCAATACTCACCTCCATTATCCGATCTGAGACACTTCAACTTTTTTCCTGTCTCATTCTCAACCAAAGCTTTCCATTTCTTAAAAGTTTCAAAAAAATCTAATTTTTTTTTTAGGAAATATACCCATGTTTTTCTGGTTGAGTCATCAATAAAAATAACATAATAACAAGAGCCACCAAGAGATGATACCTGAGCCAGTCCCCATACATCTGAATGTACAAGCTCTAACTTCTCACTCTTCTTCTCTTTCCCAACCTTGAGAAATCTGACTCTTTTCTGTTTACCATAAACATAGTTTTCACAGAACTCTAAATCAATCTTCTTTAGTCCTAGCAATAGATTTTTAGAGTGAAGGGTTTTCATCCCTTTCTCATTCATGTGCCCAAGCCTATGGTGCCACATTATCGAATTTGTTCTTGCAACATTTATTGTTGTTGTCCCTGCAGTAACTTTATTTGTAGCAGCTAAGGTAGAGTAAGTGTTACCAGTACATAGATATAATGTGCCTACCTTCACACCTTTAGCTACTACTAATGATCCTTTAGTGACCTTCTACATACTATCTGAGAAGGTAAGTATGCAACCTTCACTACCTAGTTGCCCTACAGAAATTAAATTTCTTCTTAAATTAGGAACATGTCTTACCTCTTGCAGAAACTAGTCATTACCATTCTGCAACTTGATCTTTATCTTTCCTTTTCCAACAATTTGATAGGGCTCATCATCACCCAAATATACCTATCCAAAATCACCTTGAACATAATCTAGAAAATATTTTCTATGGGGTGTATCATGAAATGAAGCCCCAGAATCTATTACCCAGGAATCATTAACATTATCTAAAAATAAGATTAAAGCATCTTTTAAAGTATTACTTGCAATATTAGCTTCCTTATTGTCATTTTCATTTTTGTCTCCTTTTTTTTTCTAAGACCAACAGTCTTTCTTTAGATGACCAGGCTTTTTGTAGTACCAACAATCTTTCTTTCCTCTAGATTGAGAGCGTCCTTTCTTTGACTTTCATTCCTAGGGCTTTTTCCTCTTTCCTTTGATCTTCCTTTGTTCTCCACATTCAAAACACTACCCGATGATGTTGGAGTCTCACCTATGCTTTTCCTTCACATTTCCTTGCTTAGAATAACACCAACAATATCATCAAATACCAAAGTATTTTTACCAGAGACAGAGTTACTTACAGCCATAACCAAGCTATTCCAGCTTTCTGGCAAAGAACATAAAATCAAGAGAGCCCTAACCTCTTCTGCAAAGGTAATTTTTACCGAAGACAATTGACTGGTAACTGTATTAGATTCATTTAAGTGCTCCGCTATAGATCCTCCCTCACTCATTTTCAAATTAAACAAACGCTTCATAAGAAATACCTTATTCGAAGCCGAGGGTTTCTCATACAACTTAGCCAATGTTGCCATCAAATCTACAGTCATTTTTGCTTCTGTTATATTGAATGCTACAGATGGTGCAAGGCACAATCTAATGGATCCTAGTGCCTTTCTATCTAAAATGTCCCACTCTTCATCTGACATTGTGGTCACTTTCTTTGCCTTTCCTTCCAATGGCCGCCACAAATCCTTTTGATATAGGTAATCCTCCATCTGCATTTACCATAACTGATAATTCTGGCCGTTAAACTTTTCAACCTTGAATTTGGAATCCTCCATTGCTCCCACTCAAATGTGAAAGTCCTACCAATTTACATTAAACCTCGCTCTAATACCAATTGTTAGGGTTTCAAGCAGATTCGAAGTAAATATGAACTAACAATTATATGCAGATTTAAATACAAAAGATAAAGAAATAAAACAGGACACAGATAACACAGAGATTTAACGTGGATCACCCAGAATGGGTTACGTCCATCATACACAGTCGTCCAATCTTTCTTATTATCCAACAAAAATAGTACATCAACCTTACAATGCCTTAAGCATCCCAGCCACTTATAACATGCATTTTTAGGGCAACAAACAAAGTCAGCCTTTTTAGGGTTTTATTACAATGTCGGTTTTCATCAATGAAAAACCCCGGCAAGGATACGTGCTGAGTGTACAGTACTTTGCTGATCAGTCGCCACATTTTAACAACTATGTGCTCAACATTTACTTCTTTGTTTATCTCTTTTAGTTACCAATAAAACATGCAACTGTATCTACAGGAGGATCAACAACATACAAAACCTGAAACTTAGACTTCTTCAAAATCTACTTTGCATGCTCCCATCTACTGATGAACTTATCAATTACTCCTTCTACATGTGTTGGTTAACAGATTTAGCCTTTCATAATTTTATAATGAATGACTCATGTATGCCCTTAATTTTATGAAAGACAAATAGAACCAACAGTTAGGTAGTCAAATGAATTGTTTACCCTCTGCATAAGGGCGTAGCTTCCTGTATGATGTTCAATGAATTTTTAAACACACACAAATATTAACTCCACTTTTAACTAGAAAGTGTGAAAAGGATTTTCACATTCATCAGTCAACACCACATGAATTCCAAGAAGATAAACACTCTATATGTAAACCCACAAATTTAAAATAAAAAATAACTTTATTGCTCAGAATTTCTAATTAAATAAGCAATAAATCATGGACTCTAATTGAGTCTCTCTCATGTCTCCCAAGACAAGGGGAAACAGATCCACATAAAGTTAACAAAAGAATTACTAAGAACATTCATTCATAGACATATGAAAAGTGGATAATCAAAGAAGCAACAGATTCAACACAAACAAATTTATCCCAACAGAGATTATGTTTCTCCATTCAAATACACAGATTTGAAAGTTGCTGAAAATGTCTAATTTTATTAAGTGATAAAATGGATTCATTGAAAATCCACAAGTATTTAAATTAGAGTATGTCAATCTTTACAAAATTTCTCTAGTCCTTTTAAGTCTTTTTCCATAAATATATAGCTAAACTTTCTACCCTAAAAACTTGGTAACCACAAAGTTACACCGCATTGACCCAGGGTAAGTTAAACAGTCTATTTTTTTAAAACTAACTTATAAAACTATTTTTTGGCTAAAAATAGTAGAAAGGGAAGAAAAATGGGAACAATTATTCAATTCATGGCAACGGGCAACCATTTTGATCCTTCTTCCACTCTGTGAATGCCTCCATGAATTGCTGGATGATAGGTTCATTTGGAATGCCTACATGTAAAATCCATTGTTGCCAAACCTCTTTATCATGACACACCTATTTTACTTTATCAACATGGTTGTTCAAATGATCTATGCATAAAAATAGCAAGGATTCAATTTTAGCAATGGTGGAGAAATTTTTCTTTCTAATCATTGTTGCATTCTTGACCATATCAATTTGCACTTCAGAATATTTGCTGGCATCGGCGATGTCAATGGTTTTTCCATCCTCCTTCATATATTTCACTCCAATAAAGATAAATTGCCCCTCTTTATTTAATTAGACTGGACAATTTTAGGTGTCTACATTTTGCCCCTCTTTGAGACAATGCAACTTGTCGCGTTGTTTCAAAGAAGATAATATGAACTAATACAAAGTTACCCCAAGATGGGAATGATATGCCCCCTGAAGAGATTGGATGAAAATGTTTGAAAAGATCACAGACAATCTCTCGATAAGAGACAAATGCTAGAATGGACTGACTGGATGGGATAGAGTGACAAAGTCATGGGATAAAGAAGACTGACTCGGGAGACAAGGGCTAGGGCTAGGCCTAGGGTAGTCTATAAAATAGACCACAAGGGAAAAACATCATCATTGTCATCCACACATCCGAAAGATCAGAGTGTAGAGAGAGAATAGAGTAGCAGTAGTTAGCAGCGATAACATTGGTTCACAGATTCGATCACATTCGTCGATTTCAGAGGCTAGTAGATGCAGGAGAGCCAGTAAGTACCACAAAACCTCCTTGTACTTTGTTGCAATAAATTTTGTCATAAATGCATGTTAGGTAGCGCATTTAATGCATTTTAGGTAATGTTAATAAATGTCATAAAATGCCAAGATGCGTCTGCATTGGTGCCAGGCACATCTAGGTTGGCTAGGTGGGTCTATGTTTGTGCCAGTACGTCTGTACCGGAAAAGGAATCTATGCCAAATGTGAGCGCATTTGCGTTGTGCAAGCATGTTTATGCTATGTGGGCATGTTTGTGCAGAGCAGGCGCATCTATGCAGAGCATAGGCACGTATGTGTATTTTAGGCGCGTTTATGTAGTATGTAAGCACGTTTATGTCATGAAGGCATGTTTATGTCTTCTAGGCCAAATCAATAGTTCTGTGATGAACATACACTGTCGATCGGATAAGTTGCTGAGAGGATACACTCAAGTAGGTCCTCTAGGGAAGACTAGGATAGAAGATAGGGCTAGGATTAACAATTCTATGATAGAACATACATTCCCAATTAGGAAACTACTCAAGAGGATACACTCAAGCAGAGGCCCTAGGATAGGATAGATTGAGGCACTTTGTGATGAACAGGGAGTACCAAGACATAGTACTTTGTGATGAAGAGGGAGTACTAAAAAGAGTAGCACTTTGTGATGAACAGTGAGTACAAAATATGAGGAGCACTTTGTGATGAATAGGGAGCGCAAAAACATGTAGTAATTTATAATGAACACGGAGTACCACTAGGATAAACAACAACGCTTTGTGATGAATAGTGAATTTCACTAGAATAGAAGCAACACTTTGTGATAAATAGTGAGTGTCACTTTGATAGAGTATCATAAGAACTAGGATAATAAGAAGAATTTTGTGATGAACAGTGAATGCCACTATGACTGACATGATTGATTTGCTTGATTGCAGGAGTACCTACCTATACTAGAGTCACGAGAGAGATTCCCATCGACTCAGAGGTTATGACCAGAGCTGACCTTTAATGATAAAGCCACGATTGAGGTTATAAGTTTGATATTTATTTTGTATGTGCCTGAGTTTTAGGCAAACATGGGGTTGCTAACTGCTTTAGCTGAGAGATGGCACTCAGAGACGTGCACTTTTCATTTGCTGATGGGTGAGATGACACTCACCTTAGAGGATGTATATAGGATTCTAAGGATACTAATCGATGGGTAGTTGATACCCTATGATCGAGACAAAGACATGGATGCCCTGAGATGAGTGTTCTAGGATCCAAGATTTGAGATGAGGGTTGGACATGTCACCTGGGATACCATGACAATGATAGGATTGGCACTACCAGCGGTGCTAGGAGGAGTGATCAGTGGGTTCCTTTATCTGGATAGGGAAACACACACCTTGGAGACACTAGTGACATAGCATACCAGATATTCCTGGGGACCATGTGTGTTGGCACATTTTTACTATGAGCTCCATCAGTTTGTCTACCATGGATCCATAGGATTGGGCTATGGAGTGACATTGTTACAGGTATGGGGATATGACCATCTACTGGTGACACGATTGATACATTTTAGAGTCAGGGTTCATGGACATAGTTTTGTTCACTTGTATGGTATGATTACATCACAACCATGGATTGGCAGGTTGGAGTACTGGCGCTAAGTCATCGATGAGATTGACACTCTAGTATGAATTTCGTACCAAGAGTGCGAGGAGTGGGAGGATGATGCAATGGAGCTGCCATACATCTTCAGGAGTAGATATCTAATTGGTTAGACGCCCTATGTAATGGAGAGGCAGTTGGTAGATAGAGTATGCAGGCAGTTCGGCAGGATCCAACAGATGCCACGGGGTTCCAAGATGTATGCTCAGATAGTGAGGGATCAGGCACACTTCAGGCTATTGTTATCATATGATTAGGTCATGATGTAGCTAGTAGAGGTGACTCCCTTGCCATGGGATATGTGGCCAGAGATCGAGAATGCAGGGATGGATGCAGAGTATACTGCATATTGGGGAGAGCATCCATTGCCATGGTCGACAAATCCTGGAGAGCTGATAGAGGGAGATGGCAGAGGGGATGATGATGATAGAGATAGTGGAGGTAGAGGCCAATGGAGGAGGCAGGGTACAGTAGGAGAGAGGAGGGTGGTTCCACAGAGAGAGGATGGAGAGGAGAGATAAGCTCAGGTGGTGAGAGGCCGAGGTGGGTTGCCATTATAGGTGCCAGTAGCACAGGGTCCCAGACAGGTGCAGGGACAAGTACAGGGATGGGGACAGGGGCAAAGGCAGCCACAGGAGCAGCCACAGGTACATGGATAGGGGCAGCCATAGGAGCAGCCACAAGTATAGGGGGCCGAGGAAGAGGATGAGCTAGTAGAGTTGAGGGAGATCTTCCAGGGACAGGTAGATGAGATCTAGGATCTCAAGTAGGAGAGGAATCGACTCAAAAGATAGCTTAGGGACACTAAGCGGGAGAGAGATCAAGCTATCTAGCATTATACTGAGGATGAGACAACATTGAGGGCTGGGAGGCAGGCGGCAAAGGACATAGGGGCTGAATATGCCTATGTTCTGTGGGCAGGGGAGAAGATAGGCTACTGGAAAGACCTATACTATAGGGCAGTGCCACCAGATCAGCGAGTTAGGAGCTTCCGTAGACCATCGCGGACAATGATGATCACTGGAGGGAGTCAGCGGAGATAGGCATCTAGTGGTGGGGTTATGGGTCCTCCACCACCACCAAATAGGGGGCAGGAGAGATGATCTTGGGGGGGGTCCTTCTAGGGCTCAGACTCCGTCGAGGCAAGGTGGCTCCGAGGGAGGGAGTTCATCATAGCCTTAGAGGGCTCCCTATGTATCAATTTTGTACCATTTTGTATGATGATGTAGACACCCTCGGGTGTTTGTGTAGCCATATGTATTTTGACATCATTGTATCATGACACTTATGATTATATATATATGAGATGATTCATCCTTGCGGCAACTATATGCATGTGTACCTATGTGATGAGATGTTTCACGATGTATGTTTCTATGTGATGGTTATGTTTCATGATGGAAATATGTACATGATGAAATGCCATATTTTTGTTCTTTTATGTTTTTTATGTTATGCCAATGAAAATGTGAATGTATGAAATGTAGATGAATATGATAATGCAAATAACTATTTACATGATAAAAATGTAAAATGTGCTAATATGTGTTGTATACAGGATGTGATACAATTGTGATATCTATATGTATGTATGAAATGCTTAATATGTGGTAATGCAGGTGCAACTACATGAAATGCAAATATTTTTGGAGTGTCAGTATACTCAGTCATGTGATAGCAGGCTACACGGACTCAAGAAGGACTATGGAGGTCAATCAAGAAAGGAGGATGGAAGATAGAAGATATGAAAGTGAAAGAGATTCTTGTGTGTTATCATCATTCAGCTTTATTATGGAAAGTAGGTTATGACAATCAAGGCATGTGTTTGACCTAGAAATTCATTGCACCTATTTGCATGCAGATCAGATAGTCACAAACAAGGATTGCCCCAGTTCATACTAGACTCACAGTGTCCTCATATCCTTGGACAAGTCATAGCATTACTAAGAGACAATCCGTAGACAACAAACAAAAATAGGTGACGATACCCCATCCTCGCCTTTTTAGTCAAAGACATCCTAGAGATAGAATCTCTAGTCAGAGACATCCTGGAAAAGCTAAAAGACATGTGACCAAAAAAATAAAAATCAAAAGAAAACAAAGACTTGAAAACAACATCCACTGTAGTCCTCAAGTTTAGTGTCTCTTGTCACTTGTATAAGTCTATTTGATTGTGGTCACAATGTTTACTTTCACAAAAAAGATAGATAGCACTAAACCATAATGTTGTCTGAGTCTGTTGAAAGATTTGATTTGTTGAAAGTCCATTGTTGTTACTGTGTCTCATCTGAAACTGACTAAATCCATGAAACTGATACTTTATTGCGAAGAAGACGGAACTTTATTGTGGATCGACAATGCAAGTGTTTCTTTATTGCGGATTGTGCACAGATAGACTAAAGAAAAGTGGAAGAAAATGTACTCCTCAAAACATGTGATGCTCTTAGTTCCACACACATCACTAGACGCAGGATTTGCCTTAGCCATAGATAGGAGCTGATTTATTATGAATGGAAAAAGGGTGAAAAGGAATGTTTATTATGAATGGCGATCCAATCTTGGGTAGATCAATAACAAGCCATGATGGGAATGGGTAAGTTTATTATGAATAGATAGGTTGTGAGTGTATGCAAAGTGAAAGGATGAAATGGAATCCTGAAGGAGGGAGGAGCAATGTCTCTACACATGGCGTCGATGACCCAATTTTTCACCATGGTACTTGCCCAGGGCACTACTGAAGTGGTTTTCACTATTGGACAAAATGTTTTTTTTGTTTTTCAATTTTATTTTTTTTGTGTCACAAGGTGCCTGTTTGCCAGGTTTTCACCAAGTAACGATTTTTTAATTTTTATGATTTTTGTCTTTTTGTGTTTTTTTTAATTTTTTTTTATATTTTTGAATTAGGATATTCTGATGAGCTATGTGTAAAATCTAAGAAGGTGCATGTTATTGATAGGATCCTCCAAAGGTTCACCCTTTGTGGTTGAGAACTGATATGCACTAGATCCATATGTTGTTGTGATGATGTAAGGACCAAGCTAGTTTGCTTCAAACTTCCCCTTCTTCTCTCTATCTTGTTGATTTTGAGGATTTTCTCTGAGAACTAAGTCACCCACCTCGGATGTGTGAGGCTTTACCTTATGTTTGTATATTTATTGTTCCTTGACTAAATGATGTGTAGCTCGAGTGACTGTCTTCCTTGATAAAGGAATTGAGATAGAATTACTAGCATGTGGAATACACAAGCCCATATGCATGTCACCTAAAGAAGTTTGGGCATCACTGACAACAAAGTCCTTTGAGGAAGCTCCATTAAAGGTCCATGATGTATCGCCAAAAGAGAATGGATGTGTGGAACAAGTAGATGAGTGATGAAGGCTTATGATTGTGAAAAGAAGTGAAAGTAGGATAGCATGATGGAGACTTGGGATCAACAAGTGTGCTTTTTGACTTGAAATTTTAGAACTTTTGCCCCAATTTATTTTTTATATTAGGGGAGATCAACCCTTTCTCTTTTTGCTTCATAGGATTTTTATCCTTGACTTTGATTTTTCTGGAGTCTAGTAGCTTTTGATTTTGATTTGGACTAAAGGACTTTTCTTTATTATTGACTTTTAGATTTTTCTTTTCAAATCTTGATTTTTGATCCCAATAAGTGAGGGCTTTTGTGATTCTTGTTGATCCAAGTTTGGAAGAGGAGTGGAAATAGAAGGAGTGGATGAAATGGTAAGCCTATGTGAGTTCTCAAGAGGGCTGGCAATATGCTCAATAGATTCTTTGTTGGAACCACTCTTAGGACTATTGATATCAAGAGCTACTTGCACCACTAGAGGAGATTTGCATTCAGACTTAGTAGCCACAAGATTAGGTGGTTCACACCCAATTCCTTGCAAATTATTCGTAGGTTGTTCTTGTCGACTAAATGTCTTAGGAGATAGTGGGAGTTGATCAACATGAAAGATATACTCACCACATCCCATGTCTTTAATATTGAACTTTTCTTTAATCTCTTATTGTTTTGATGTAGAAGCTTTCAAGGATTTTGGATCAACATATGCTGATGAAGGAACAACCTCTCGATTGACTAGCATTGTTATTTTTGATTTAGGTTGCAGATTGTTGCAATATATGAATGGATTTGGATCACCTTTGATGGTCACTTCAACTCCATTATGAGGAAACTTAACGCATCGATGATATGTTGATGGGATGACTCCCATCTCATGAATCCATGGATGTCGCAAAAGTATGTTGTATGTGAGATCAAGGTCTACGAATTGACAAACCACATCCTTTGTAACTGGCCCAACTTTGAGAGGCAAGGTGACTGTGCCTTTGGATGAATGCTCTTCATCATCATATGCTTTGATGGTGATTTTATTTGTAGAATTTACAGCTTTGTCAGAATATCCCAGTTGTTTAATAGTGCTCAATGTACAAATGTTCAGACCTGCTCCTCCATCTATCAAAACTCATTTTATTTTATGTTTGTGTAGGAAGGCTTCAATGTGTAAAGGTGCATTATGTGGCTGACTTACAGAGGTGTCATCAGCTTCTGTGAATGTAAGAGAGTGTGGAATGGAAAGGTATCCCACCATGGCTTGAAACTAGTCCACATTCAGATCAGTAGGGACATAAGTGTCTCTCAAGATTTTGTCAAGAATGGCTTTATGTGTGGGAGATATGCGTAAGAGCTCGAGAATGGAGATGAGTGCGGCTATCTTCCCCAACTGTTCTACAAGATCATACTTAGGTTTGGTTGATGAGGAAGCAGTTTTTTTAGCTAGACCACCTTGCAAAGTGAATTTACCTCGACGAGTTGTAACATTACATTCAAAGGTAGGTCTGGAAGAAGATCTAGTTCCTTTTAGGATGATCTTGGGTCTTTGGGTAGAGTTCTCAGGTGTTTTGTCCTTGATGATAATGGTAGAGACATAATTGTCCATTGAAATGTGATTGACAATTGAATCATAGTTATAAGATTCTCTAGTATAGTTGGTCTAGTCATCTATGGCTTTAGATTTTCCCTTGTCATGCTTTGGGAATGGTTCTTTAAACATTTCATGTTCTTGGTTGGATGAATGCCCTTCAATCTCAATGTCACCTCTATCAATAAGGTCTTGTATGATGTTCTTCAGTCAATGACAATTTCCTATTTTATGACCCTTGCTCTTATGAAATTCATAATACTCATCATCATTCCACCAATTTGGTTTGACCTTTGGCTCATATGGAGACAAATCTGGAATTGTTATTATTTTGTTTGCCACTAGCTTTTTGAAAACTGACTCAATTGGTTCTCCCAATCAGGTGTATTTTCGTCATGATTTGGAAGTTGTTTGAGTATTCACTTGATTGTTTATAGAGCTTAATCTGGAAAAACGATCTTGGGATGTACTGTATTAGCATCCACAACACCATCATTGACTATGTTTTTGTTTTATTCCAAAATCTTGGCTTGTGTTTTCCTTTATAGTCATCTTTGTTTTCCTTGAATATCTTAATGACTCCTTGTTCAATTAGGACCTTCTCTATTGCTAAGCCTTTTTCAATGACATCCTTGAAAGTGGACAACCAAGCTTTTCTCAGGTCATAACCAATTTCTCTATTAACATTTTGGGTGAACATCTCTACCATTTTTTTTTGTAGAATTTCACAAGAGCATGTGTTGGCTAGATTCCTCCATCTTTGTAAAAATGATGAAAAAGACTCTTTATCCCTTTGTTTGGTGTTGCACAAAGTAGTGACTGATATGTCTGTCTCTATGTTGTATGAGAAATGTTGGATAAAAGCCTCTGCTAAGTCACCCCATGACTTAATTCTAGGTGGAAGTTGGGAGAACCATTCCATAGCTTGATCACCTAAGCTTTGCGAGAATAATCTCATCAAATATGTCTCCTCTACTGCTACCTCAATGCAAGCTATTAAAAATTGTCTTATATGTGCCTTAGGATCCCCTTTTCATCTATACTTATCAAACTTAGGTGTCATCAAATGTGTAGGAAAAGGAAGCATTGAAATGCTCTTGTCAAATGGATAAGGACATATGTCTTTCATTGTGTAAGTTGGCTTCGGTGTATTTATGTCCTCCATTTTCTTTTGCAAGTCCTTAATTTGTTGTTCCAAATTGTTCTTAGGTGGAGACCGACTTCTTGGACCATACCCCATGCTTGAACCAAAGTGTTGAGGAGCATGTTGCATATATGGATGATATTGATCATACACATGTTCATATGGAGGAGGTCTATAGTGATGCTGTGTATATGGACCACTTGGTATAGAGTCATGTTGAGGAATGAAATATCTACTCTATCCATGTATACCATACTCTATAGGAATGTCATGAGTTTTTTCTAGTGTGTTGCCCCCAAATTTGAATATCCAGTTGCTTTGGTGGTTGATCCTTAGCATTGGTATGTGATTGAGCATATTTTTCTACATAAGACTTCCATAATGGTCTGTGAAGGTGAGTATCATATGCTTGACCATGTGTGTATGGGACCTTTGGTTTTTGAAACAAAGATGATGGTGATTTAGGCACAAGATGTGGTCTGATATTGCCTCCACTATTAGGTCTCCTTTGATCCATGTTGAGGTGAGGTTGTTGCAAAGGTTGATTTTCCATTATTTGAGACATCTCAAAATCATGAGCGATCTTGGCTCCACTTTGTGCCATCATTTGTAAGAAATATTGTCTATCTCTCCTCATTATTTCCTCAACCAATCAATTAAAACGGGGATCCATAATAGAGTCTTCCACTTCTACTGAATGTATAGAAAAGTTGTCCATATTGTCATTGTGTTTATCATTGTTGTTTGTAGTGTCCATGTTCTCAACATTTGGAATGTTTCTATAGGCATCCATGTTAGGTAATGTAGTATGATCAGAATTGAAAAAGATATCATTGTCATACTCATAGGAACTCATGTTTGCAGACTCTTGAGCCTCTTTAGATTCTCTCCTAGATTTTTGGGAATGGATTTCAACCATGAACTAGGTATTCACCAAGATGTGTGAGACTAGATGAAAATGGAAAGAGTATGGAAGACCAAGAGTTGGATGGAATGTTAAATGAATCTAAAGTGTACTTGCAATGTCCAAAGTGTAAGACCAAGTATGTATGTAGTAAAGTAGGTGTGGCTTCCAAAGAGATGATAGTTTCTCTTGATGAGGTAAGTTGACCTTGACTCTAAGTAAGACCAAATGAGACCCAAAGGTGATAGACCTTGATGAGGGACCACTTAGCAAAATGTTGTTGTATGTAGTGTGTTGACAAAGTATGATGAGGACAAGCAAGTGACCTTTTGACTCAAGTTTAGACAAATGTGGATTTAATGGAAGATGTAAAGAAATGATGGACTTTGTGAGACCCAAAGACAGGTTCAATGCTAGATGAAAACCCAGAGAGATAACCTAGGAAGCTCAATAAGTCTGAAACTGACTCTTCTTGTTTGCTAGATTGTAAAAGATTTTCAATTCTGAACACAGACGTGCCTGTATACTTCACAGATGCGCTTAAATGACATAGATGCTATTCTATCAAACACAGATGCATTTCTAAGATGTTGTAAATGAAAAGTTGCTCAAAGACACAGATGCATTTCTACCCTTCATAGACGCGGTTATATGACACAGACGCATTTCTGGAGATTTTGTGCAATTTTTCCAATGCGTGAAGTTGTTTGTTGTGACCAAATCTAAATGTTTCACTTTTTTCATGACAAGAGGACACAATGTTGATGAAGACTCAATGTTTGCAAGTGATTAGAGTCAAAATGACTCATAAGAAAGTGTGTTGTTTGATGTAAAATTGTTTTGCATACACTTGAAGACACAAAAGACACAATGTTTTAATGTTTGGTCTTGAATGTTTGATTGTTCAAAATAAGACAAGAACAATTATTATGGTTGGCCAGGACAATAGTTGTTGTTCCCACATGGAGTTTCCCCTGAGGCTATGCTATTTAGAGTAGATACTTAAATGCTTGACCACACCAGCTCCACCCTCAACACTCACTTCTCGAGGCAGCCAAACATCAGTCCCCACGAAAAATCCCCGTGGTGAACTTTGTATCTCTACTAAGAACCGTATGTGTGTGGGCTGCTACCAGAGGTCCAACCTCCTTCCCCAACAACTAGAAGGATTTTGGCTTCTAAAACAAAAAGGTGCTAGTAAGGGCATCCACTCGTGTGGCCATAGATGTGGCACTTTCAGCTCTATAAATACCGAAGGCTCCCAGCTGATAGGGGTTACACCCTACAACTGATCAAATAAATTTGATCAAATGGGTTTATGGGGAGACATAGTGTCGGTATGAACTAATCAGCACACATTATCCATAGTTTTCACCATGAATATATTTGTTTATAGTGGTTCGGAAGAGGTGGGTTTTCCTTGCTACCACTTGGGTCATTCTCTCCTCACTAGTACTCCTAATGACCATATGGGGAGATAGGACCTCTAAAGATGAAACAAAAAGAGCCTATTGCCCAAGACACAAAAGACATTGGTTCAATTTTAGTGCACCAATTGAAGTGTTTGGTAATCTATGAAAGCAAGGTACACAACAACAAAAAAAAATCCTTGCCAAGGTTCTGCGACAAAGATCTGTTAGTAGTTTGGATTGTTTCAAATGGTCACCCCTTCCTGCAAGCACACAAGTTAGGTAAATTTTAGATCCAAAAGACTTTGTGAAATAGGGGCCTTCGACAAAATGATTTTGCTTTCAAGACAAGTTGCACAAATTTTGTTAGCTAGATTCAAAGATGTTAGCTCAATATAAACCAAATCTAAAATTCAAATGATGAAAAATTGAATCAACGAAACCGAAATGCAACATAGATGAACATAGACATGGCTAATAGTGACACAAATGCTATATAAACATACAAATGTGCCTATATATGACACAAACGCGTCTCCCAAACACAGATGCGGCCCACCAACACAGACATGCCTGGAAGCCTCACAGATGCGATTAGGGATCACAGACACGTTTCCTAGAATCTGCAAAAAAATAAAAAATTTCGAGGTCACAGATGGGATTCCAGATGTCCTAGACATGACAGAGAGGTAAAAACATGATCTAAGAGTGCACAAACGCAAAAATGTCAAAAATGTTGTTGGAAATGTCAGATCTGCAACTTCAAAAACACAAAATGTGCAACAAAAGATGTTAAATGCAAACGGGACAAGAGTCCCACCAGGCATGCCAAAATGTATACGGTGAAAATGGATAACAACAATATTGAAAGACTAAATAGATTCAACCACAAAACCCTAGCCTAACAACAACAAAGATCCACCATAACATATGAAGATTACCTAAGACAATGCAAATAAAATGAAATCACAAAGATTATACCATCACATGTCCAATAGGGTTTTGATCTCCATTCTTCCTATCTCCATTGATCTTGCTTGATATATCTGTTCTTAGATTTTATGTGTGCCCAAGAGCTCAACAAAGAATGGAAATGTGGTTGCAAGTAGGATCGCATATGAAAGTTCAAAAGCGTAGTGTAGTCAATTGATTAGGTAGTTAGGGTTGATAATGAAGGAAGCATCTCCTTATATAGAAGACACCATAAGAAATGAAGGGATAAGATTGAGAGGTGTAAAAGATAAATGGTCGGCTAAGATTAGAGGGTAGGTAGAGAAAATAAGAAAATAATAAGAGGGTAGGTAGTGTATAAAATAAGAGATGAATGACATGTGTCATAGGTGGAAAAGGCTAATGAATTGATTAAATAAATAAAGATTTATTTAATTAATAGAAGAAGTGGGATTAATTAAATAAATAAGATATTTATTTAATTTAGGAAAAGGATAATTCAAACAAATAAATGTATTTATTTAAATGAGAAATAAGGCCAGAAGAGGAAAAATGAATTAATTAAATAAATAAAGATTCATTTAATTAATAGAAGAATTAGGCTTAAGTAATTAAATAAAAATATATATTTCACTCCAATGCATTTCAAATCATTAAAAATGTTTTGTATCAATTCAGACAATTTTCGCCCAAGTTTAACTAATTCCTCCTAACCTTGTTTTATTACTAAATTTCTCCATTCAATGTTCTTTTTGCAAATGTATAGAACGTTGTCATCAAAACCCTATAAAGGATTTTCTATAAGAAATTTCATTACACCATTCTTTTGTACTTCTTCCAATGTGAGCTATTGTCTAGGCCCATTTGGGTTCTTTGTTCTTCCAGGCTATGTTTTCCTTTCCCAATTCTTGGATAACTTTAGAAGCGTCATCATACACCTTTCTCAAATGCCCAATGTACTATTTTCCGTCTTTCCTGACCATATCCAACCATTCAAGGAACACCCCATGCACCATTTTATTCCTTTGTACTTCTGGGAGAAACTTCTGATTGGTAGGGGATTTAGGATCAAAAAGTATTGGTTGCACAGACAATGGTTGAGGATCTGGCCCATGGATTGCATCAATATATTCTTCCCTTTATCTCAAGGTTTCTTTCAATTCTTTTTTATCTTTTTCATCCTTCTAGGTCCTAGTTATGATCTTTTTAGTTTAAGCTTCAAGATGAAGAACATCTGTGCCCCGGGAAGCAGTACCAATATTCACCTTTTTTACAGTAAAATCCTGGATTGTAGGGTCCTTTTTTTCTCATCTGTCAATGGATTTGCTATCTCTGCAGTCCAATTCCCACTGTTGGCATCAAAGTTATTTATTGAAATGGTTTTCAATTTCTTCACTTTTGGAGTCTTCTCCAAGAATTTTCTCACCATATCTTCCAAAGGAACCGAAACTGGAACTACATTCCTTTTCTAGCTATTCAGGGTATTTTCTAACCAAAGAGGCCTAGTGCATACAAAAGTATCATCAGATCAAGCTACAATTTATTTTTCATTCCTTACTACCAATGTAGTAGTAGTATTTGCCAAAATATCCACCTGCTGAGTGTCATTGGTATCATCAGCATTTAGCACCTCCAAGTCTATATGAGTTGAAGGATCTTCTACATCAGTACAAGCTTCTAAATCAACTACCATGGAATACACAGGAAATTTATTAGCTCTGCTTTTGGTTCTAGCCCTGGTAATCTTGGTAGGAATTGGTTCTCTTTTGATTTCCATTGGCTTGGCACTCTGACCAACTTTAATCTTTATTCTGGATGAACCTGCAATATAATATGTAACACGAGAGTTAGCCAATGGGACTTCAAAGGATGAGGTTGAACCTTTCTTAGAGCCCTTTCCCATTCTTAACTCTCTTATCCATTTCTCAGTTTTTCTGATAACTGGGGATGTCGTTGTTTGCATATAGTCTTCCTCATCTTTTTCCCAATCCACTTTTGGAATGACTCCCTTTTGCCTATCATCCACAAACTGAATATCCATCAATTTACTCTCATCATCCTTTACATTAGCAATGTTCATTTTCAACTCAAAGGCCATGACCTATTGCAGGGGAACCTTTGGTGTGTCCTCTTCCTAACTTCAAACTCATTGCAACAATCAGCCCAAAAATCCTCAATATCTGGCACATGGATAAAATCTTTTCTCAATGTTAGATGAGAGGCAACAATCCCTTTAGCATCAAAATTTGCTCGCAGACCATATAACGAAAAGTTCAATTTCTTAAATTCAAATTCCAAGTTCAAGGCATCAGAGACACTACTACAAATAAAATAAGTTAATTGAATTGGAAATGAGACACCTGATTGATGTATAGCTCTATACTTTGTATCAATATAGGCTAACTGCCTACCTATCTCCACTAAAATTTGTCTGTCAAATGCATATCTAGGAAGCTTGTATGGTTCTCCTTCAAAACCCCCTACCCTTAGGTACGTAAAGTTTGGAAACTATATGAAAAATCTTCCATAAGTACCGATCAGTTGCATAGCTTCATCTGACAATATTTTATGAATGTTTCCCTTTAGTTCATACACCATCTTACCTAGGAATATGTCATGCAGTTTATGCTAATTTGCACATGACTTTTGTTGTTGAAGTTGTAGATGATATTCAAATATTCTCATATTATCCACCCATGCTTCATGTTGCAAACCAGGCCATGATCTAGCGCATGCCAGGAAATACAGAAGATATGATGACATACAAAAGTTTTTCTTATCAAAGCAACTCAAACCTTCATGCAACCTATCTGCAATTAATTCCGCTCAGTGAACATATCTTTTCTCACCAAAATAACCTTTATGAAGAAATACATCCAATCTTTCCAGTAAAAGGTAATTTGGTTCCCTCTTACTCTATATAATAGAATGACTATGTCTCTAACTTCTTTGATCAGATGTTCTTAGGTCAATGGACTTGGTAGTCAGGAACCTCCTCTTTGAAACTTTAACAACCAGTTCCTTGTAATAACATTCCTATAGAATGATTTCTTTTCCGAGAAAAGACCTTGTAATTTACACACCATCCAATCCTCATATTGTTCCTTCTTAGGTATTTCATAATGGTAGAAACAACCTCACTAATGCTAAGTAGACCCTCACCATCTATGCTTCTTACACATATCTCAATAGGGTCATATCTATTCATGCTTTCTAGAACTAGATCAGGACATGGCACCACTAGAGGGAAAGTTGCCGCTTCCACTAACTCACTATCCAGAATCCTCTACATTAAGGGAGAGCCAGTGGGATTCTGTGCCCTTTCATGGAATTTATCTAGGTCTGCTGATGGCAGAAAAGTGTCACCTAACTCTAGAAAAGTACAAACTAACCAAGAATTTTGGTCTATCTTAGGAAATTTAAGTCTCATTTTAAATTTACGAACAAAAAGAAAACATAGGAAGGGAGATGAACTGATCCAACTGAAAAACCAAGCAAAGCTTCCAATTTAAGAAATCACAAGTATGAGAAGAATATTTTGAACTCACCTTTGATGTAGAGCATGGAATCTAAAGAGACAAGAACAAAAAATATTGGCTATGTAAATCCCTTGCTTACCAAATTAGGCAAATGAAGAAGGCAAGTATTTCATATTTTTTTTAAATAAAACAAATCTTAAGAACGGGCTTAAAAATCGGTCACACGATTTGATATAACCATAACTACATGCTTATCCATGCCAAATTATTCCAAAAAGACTTAATTCTGACAATTCATTAATTAGAAGTCTTTTCCCACCAATCCTTCTCTGAAATAATTATTCTCAAGTATGGCTCTTCATCGTGACTCATTCCCTCGAAGTTCATCTTTTAAATCCAGAATATTTCCTCCATACTGATGCTTCATCATTTTCATGCCCTCCACCTTTATGTCCAAACCTAATAAATCATTGAAATTTGAACTTTGAAGCCCCCGAGAACTATTTTAAAAGTTTAAGTTCAAAAGAACAAAACAAGGAGAAACCAAGACAAAGACACCAAAAGGTTGTGACTTACATGTTACAAAGACAGGACTTAGACAAGACTCGACTTTCTCATATTTGAACTTGAACCTTTAACTATGAAAAGGTTCAATAGTTTAAGTTCAATGACAATTGACATTAAGACCATTGACTTTTAATTAGAACAAATCCGCGACCCAACATACTTCGCTTGAACTTGAACCTTGAACTTTTGAAAAGGTTCAACTGAGAGGTTTAGTTCAAGACAAAACTTAATAAGACCAAAACCAAGAATTACACAAACCCAGACTAAATTTAAACAATCCTTATTTTAAATAATGTGAGAACAAAAATGCCTCAGGAAAATGAGAGAGGGTAACATTGGCTATAAATGGGGACCAGGACTATAGAGGATTATGGAGTAATTTTGAATCTTTGGTTTCAAACAAAAGATAGAAAATAAGACCAAGATCAACAAATTGAACACGCCAAAATTGACACAACTAAAAAGAAAACAAAACTAACCTACAAAACATGTAGGGGACACCTGCTTACAACTTATAAATCTTAAGATCATGTCTATTATAAGATAGGGGAAAAACAGTACCATCAATATAGGCAATCTTGAAATAATTAGGCCCTTTTACCTCATGAATCAAGAATGGACCTTTCTACAGTGATTCAAATTTACCATGTGCCCCTTTAGGTTCTCTTCTTCTATCATAGAGTAAGACTTGATCTCTCTGCATAAATCTTTTGGGTCTAGCTCTCTTGTCAAAATAATTCTTGATGCGTAGCAGATGCTCAATAATTTGGTTAACGAGTGTATCCCTTTCTTCCTCTATATTCTTCAAATGCATGATTCTTTTTTCAAAGGAATCTTGAAAATATGCATCCTCAACCACGGTTTGTAACTTTGAAGCTGCCAGTTCTAGAGGCAAAGATAATTGTACCCACACACCATACACCAATTCAAATGGAGACATCCCTATTCCCATTTTAGGAGATGTCCTATCCACCCAGAGAGCAACATACACTTTCTTGTGATAGTCCTTTGAATTCTCACTCGCTAGCTTTTTCATAATATTTATCAAATTCTTTTTGTTGGATTCTGCCTGACCATTTCCTTATGGATAGTAATCTGATGAGTGGGCAAGAGAAATACAATGATCATAACAAAACATAGAGATTTATGTAGAGGAGAAATTCATAGCATTATCAATCACTATCTTTTGAGGAACTCCAAAACGAACCAGAATATTTTCTTTTAAGAATTCACAAACCACTTCAGATGTAGTCTTTCATACAAGAACAACTTCCACCCATTTGGAAAAATAATCAGTTGCAGTAAGTATATGTGTATGCCTAGCACTTGAAATGGGTGACAATGGACCTATCAAATCCAACCCCCATTGTTTAAATGGTTCATCAATAACAATAGGTCTAAGGGGTAATACCGCAATTTGTGGCTTTCCTATGAACAGTTTACATTTTTCACAATTTTCCACGCAGGTGTAAGCATCCTTGAACATGCCTAGCCAATAGTAGCATTTTCTCAAAATTTTATAGGCAATCACTGTCGAAGAAAAATATCCACCGCAAGCTTCATTATGGAATGTTTTTAGAAGAGCCTCTTGATGTTCTTTATCGACAAAATGTAAGAAAGTCCCCTCTAATCCCTTCTTGTACAAAAAATCACTAAAGATAACATACTTAGAAGTGTTCAATCTCAAATTGTGTTTCTCGTTAGGTGATAAATGCTCAGGACATTCCCCATAAGTTAGGTAAAATGCAACATCTGCAAACCAATAATCTTGAAGACCCACAAATAGAACCAGAGGTAACTCTTCTTGCACTTCATCTTCACTTTCTGCAATCAATTTACATAACCCATGTCCCCTTACCAATTTGGTTGGTTTAATATCTATATTTAACTCTTGTATTTTTGATACCCATGCAGCTCTGCTATTTATTCCAATATCTTTCCATGTCAAAATACTTTTAATAGTCGAGTGCAAAACATACACTGTTGCATGAGAATGAAGAATATAATACCTAAAGTGTTTAACAATCTTTAGCACTACAAATGCTTACTTCTCCATCAATGAATATTTCAGTTCATGCTTCTTGAGTGCTACTCTCATGAAGGCAATTGGGACTTTCTCATTGTCCTCATTTTTTTGCAATAAAATTTCATACATAGTATGCTTAGAGGCATAGCAGTATATGATGAAATCCTTCTTAAAATATGGATTGATAAGTGCAACAACCTATGCTATAGTTTCTTTTACTATCTCAAATGCTTTCTTCCCTTCGTCATTCCATTTGAACACTTGTTTTTCACTCATCAAATTCACTATGTATAAGGTAATATCTCTAAAATTAGGAACAAACCTCCTCAAACAATTCACTGGACCAAAAAAAGACCTGACTCCATTTCTAATTGATGGTAAACTTATTTGCTATATTTCCTTCACCCTCTTTGGATCTACCTTGATACCTTCTTTGGAAACAATGTGACCAAGTAGTTTACCTTCAGTAAACACTGAACACTAACTTCTTTGGATTCAAAGATACTCCATGGTCTCTGCATCTCTACAAAACTTTCCCTAAATCTCTGAAATGATGCTTTCTCCTTTTTGAGAAAATAGTTAAACCATCCAGGTACACAACAATTATTTTATCTTTCAAGTGGCCAAAAGACAAGTCCATAGCCCTTTGGAAGGTTGATCAAGTATTTATCAAACCAAACGACATCCGGTTATATGCAAAAGTACCCCAGGGAGTAATGAAATTTGTTTTATGTTGATCCTTTTCTGTGACACTAATCTAATTTTAGCCTAAAACCCTGTCTAACATTGACATCATTTCAGAACATGAGACTGTTTGTAAAATATGATCCATAGCAGGCAGTGGATAATTATCCTTCAAACTAGCTTGATTGAAATTTCTAAAATCCATACAAATCCTTATTTCTCCATTCTTTTTATGAACTGGAACTATATTAGCTATCCAAGTGGAATGATGAATAGGGTATATGATTTTTTCCTATAACATTTTACCCACCTCCTTGAAGATGGTCTTTGTAACCTTGGGATTAAAGTTTCTCAACTTCTGCCTAAATGGACTTGTTCCTAGTTTCATAGGAATATAGAGTTGAAACTGCCCATCTCTGAATTTTTTCAGATCATCGTTGCACCAGGCAAACACATCCCTATATTCTATTAAAAAATTAATGAATCTTCTTTTCTCCTCAAGGGTACAACACTTTCCCAAATTTATGAACTTAGGATCTTCTCATAATCAACAGGATCATGAGTTGTTGGCACTCGTTCATCCTTCCTCTTGATGAAACCATCATGTTTGTCATAAAGGTGCTCTAAAGACACTAACCTTCTAGGAATTTTGTTTCCTTTCAACTGAATAATTTCATCTCGTGGTTTCTCTTCTGGGTCTGGGGAGAATTCCTTACATTCTATTTTAGAGCCTTCAAAAAATGTTGTTATGAACATTTCTGTACAATGTAGAAATTTTTTGATCTGGTTATCATTTTCAAAGACCTGCCAAAATTTTGAGTCATCAAGGACACTTGGTCTATATGCTAACTCCACCCGGTAAAAATCTACTATGAATTTAGGATGGTAAATCAAGAGAGAAGTCAAAATGACTAAAGAATAAAATTTAGAATTGAATTTGTGTGGGATGGCTTCAATAGAAAAAGCATCAAAACCTTCAATTTCGTCCCATACCCTATTTCAGTAGTGTTTTAATCTTTCATTATTTATAGTGAATAACCCTCTTACTTGTTTGATAATCAACTCAACATCTCCTTTTACCCATAACAATTTCACTCACAATTTCTTTGCTTCAACTATTCCCAACAATAAGGCCTCATACTCAGAAGTATTGTTTATATTTTTAAACTCAAACTTGAAAGAGAAAGGAATATGTTTGGCAGAAGGAGGAATAAGAACTACTCTAGCTCTAGAACTCGATGTTGAACAACTTCCATTGAACTCCATTATCCATTGGTCTTTAAGTGCCTTAGGATGAGACAAATTTCTTGCAACTTCATTATCAAATAAGATCATATAATTCCCAAATTCACATTCATGGTACAATTTTATGCCTTTAGATCATCAAGGGGAAAAGCAGTGAACTTAGATTTGGGATTTAGTTGTAAAATGACCTACTATTTCCCTATGGGAATGGTGGCCTGAGACTAGTCCATCTTAATCTCGCCTCCTAGGTCTCTACAAAATGTACAACTTAGTAACATGCCATAACTTGCAGGAATATCAGCTATCAAAATAGTTAACCTAACTCTTTTATCAGGATGAGTGGCAAGGGCCACTTGAGCATCTTTAATCTATCCTAACAAGGGTATTTGTTTGGAGTCCATGGAGTAACATCTACCAAAGGTTTTTGTTAATGATAATCCCAAGGCCCTGGCTATAGTAGATGGTATGATATTATTTGAGGCACTAGAGTCTATAATACAATTATCCAGTTTATGACCATCTATGAACAAGAATATATAAAACAGCTCAGATTTTAATTCAAGGATAAACAACATGTCATCAACTTGATGGGCAACTATTTTAGGAGAAGGTTCATGAGTAGAAGGACAAGTTGACACATCTCATTGGGAGGAAAATGTAGTATTTTTTGATTGTTGTATCATATCAGCTTGTACATATGCATTATTTCCTTTCACAAACTTAACCAACCTATCAAGTTCTTTAGGATTTAACTTAAGATATTCAACTGGTATAATTTGAATCCAAGATGATTTACAAAATTCAATAATATCAAATGAACCCTGAGTGTCTACATATTTCAATAACAGAGGTTCTTGAGGTATGAAATCACTATTATAAAGCCGGGAAATGATCTCCTTACCTTTGGGGTTCATAATAGAAGATGAAAGAGCACCTTGAGGTTTTACATTTTGTTGATTTTTGGTCAGCACAACACAAGAAGGATCCTCCAAGGTAACCAAATTATCACCTCCTCTTTTCGAATCAGACTCATACTCTAGGAAGTGGATTTTAGAGTCATCAGGCTATCTGGGGGATTCTTCTTCACTTGACTTCAGCAATGTCTCCTTTGAATCTATAGTGTCATAAATTGTACACCCTTGCTAGGATGGTACAATTTCACACTTAGGTTAGCACCCATCTTAGTTTTTCTTCCATCTTGCATTATTACTTCCCTTTAATTGTTTAATTAATTAATTTTATTAAATCTAAAGTCTTATTTCATAGCTTCATACATTATAAAATTGGGTTGTTTACCCTAAGTGTGACCCTTTTTATTTTATTCCTCCAATAAATCATTTAATCATAAACCCTAATTATGTCCTATTTCAACCTTTAAGGCCCGATTTCCCATATCATAACACCTCAAAATAAATTGTAACTTTGGGATTCACACTAATATCATCATATCTAACGACCCTAAAAATTTGGTGAAAAGTTGGTCGGATCATGTGTTTCCCTGCTATGGTCCTCGGCTTTTTTCCCAAAATTTTGGGAGCATAATCCTATGATATTATAGTTCTTAACCCCAAAATATTGGTGGGAAATTCAATTCCTAGGTCGGCCTAAAGGTAGAGTTAAGTCGAAATTAAGATCTAGGGTTTCATACATAAGAGCTCTCTTTCTTCATTTGAAGGCATCTAATAAAATAGAGAAATGTTGTTGGAGCGAGCATAAGTAGCCTTCTCTGTAGTGAAAGAGAAGCCTATGTGTAGTCTACAACAATATTCAACAACATTCAACAACATTCAACAAACATTTGTCAAGAATTCATCATCAATTAGGAGCCTTGAAGACATTGAAGAATAATAGGAGATCTTGTGACAATATCTCTCCCTTAGGGATTGGTATGATTTCATGTTATTTGCATGTCTTTGTATGAGCTTCTTTACATCAATTTTTATATTCACATTCATGCTTTAGATCATTTATCATATTTGGTTTGAAGCATTGTTAATTACATTCACATTTATATATAGGGTTTACTCTCAGGCGTAGGGTAGCTCTAGTTTCTTATCATTAAGGATCTTGCATATGCACAAGGTTCTAGCACACAAATTTTTAGTATATTATCGGCTATTTGTGGAGGCGTAAATCACCAACATAGAGGTTTTACTAAGGAAAAATCCTATATAGCTACCCAAACCTTCCCTTTCTAGGTCTAGGTACAGAAGCAGGTACCCGTAGGCACTTTTAGCTCAGCAAAAGGCACAAGAACCACCTAGAATCATCAGATCTTCCTAATCTACCTAGGACAGAGGAATGGCACCCTGGTCCTACCTAAGATAGTGGCATGGCTCCATGGTCCCTCTTCTCTTCAGTTTTTTTTAGCAAGTTGCAGCTTCAGGTCATAAGATCTGTTGTCTTTCAATTGTAGCCTCCTGTCTGTAGAAATAGGACAGTGGCGTGGCACCCTAGTCCTAGTTAGTTTTGTCCAATTTGCAAAATCAAGTACACATACATAATCCTCCTCCTTTCATACTTTCAGTATCTCAGTTTCAGATCTGCAAGTTTGTTCAATTTCAAGTTCATTTGTGCTTCATTCTTCATCTCCTAGTCTAGTTGGTCAATCAAACCCTAGTTTTTCTCATCATTTGCAACAAGAAGAATAGAACCCTAAGAGGTCATCCTTGGATCTCTCTTTGTCATAAGAATTATCCAAAGTGATCTATCTCCCTAGGCTCCTTCGTATTCCCAATGTGTTGGCAAAAGTGGGATTAGGTCCTAGTCACCTGATCTCATTTTTTCCGCCCCCATATTTTGGTGAACCTAATGTGAATCTAACCTTATTCAATTCTGATTTATGTTCTCAAATTTGAATTTTTTTTCTATTTAAAATTCAAATTTACATTTACAAGTTTCAATTCCTTACAAATTTCAAAATTTAGAGCTTAATTTTGTTAAAACCCTAATTTTCCAATTCAAAATTGAACTTGTGGATAGCTTAATTTGGATCATTAATTTAAGATCTGATTTAGGAACACATTTCACTCATAAATTTCATTTTCTAAATCAACATTTAGAGCACTTTCATTGGTTAAAATTGAACATTTCCTTCTATTTTCCATACATTATCATTTGAAAGGGGAAATTTTTTGTCATGATGCATTCATTTCATAAATGTGATAATGGGTTATTTTCCCTTGTTCAAATTTTTCAATCTTTTAAAGAAACACCTCTTATTTATGATACAATTTGATTGCCACAAAGAGTTTCTACCACTCCCTTCAAAACTCTTCCATATTCTAAAGATGAAGATTTGGAGAGTGATCTTGACAATTCTCCTAAAATGTGCCCTTCTCATCTAGCTATCTTAGAGGAAGAGGATGATATCATAAACACTTTTCTTAGTGTTACTTTACCTTCCTTACATGATGCATCTCTAAGTTAAAAGGTATTTATGGACATTCACTTATCTTCTCCTAAATTTGTTCTTACCAATGGGCACATGTTATTACAACAAGAGGTTATGAGCACTTCCTCCAAAGATCTCCTTCCTAAGAATGAATCTTTGAAGAAAGATGTTCATCCCTCTCCTAAAGAATAATCCCCTCATGAGGTTCATTTGGTGCAAGAATATGGTATTGTCCCTACTTTTCTTGGTGATGGAATTTCCTCTTTTGATTTCAACAAAATTCCCACTAGAGATGATGCATTAATGAGAAATGCTTGCCCTTCTCTTAAAGTTTGTCTTACCCCTGAAGATGCCTTAGAGAAAGAAGATGAAATCATAATAAATTTCCTTAATTCTCTCTCCTCTAAAGATCCTATTAAGCAAATTTTAAGGCAAGAAGATGATGTAAACACATGTATTTATGCTCTCCTTCTTAAGGGTGAAGAATTAATGAACAATGTTATCTCTTCTCCCAAAATTGGCAATAGAAATAATGACATGTGTGTGCAAGATATTTCTAATAATTTTCCTTTCAATGACCTGACTATTTGGGATGAACCATTAGAAGAAGGTGTTGATTATTCTTTCCCCCATGAGACAACCCTAGCCAAAGGGGATGAAATCATGATTGATAATGCCCTTGATAGCAACTCACCTTCCATGAATCTCAATCATTTTTTCTATAAAAGTAAAGCATATCCCTCTCCTCAACTTGGTTCTACTTATAAGGATATCTTAGTTCAAGGTAATATTTTTGTCATCCCTTTCAAATATCTCCCTCTTTAAGGTGAGACTTTAAAGAGTAATGTTGATCCTTCTCCTAGAGATTTTATTCCCCATGTAGATCCTTTGGTGATAGAGGATGATATGACCTTTCCTAGTAATACTCTTTCTTCTAAACCATCAATGCCTACCCCTAGTCTCCCTCCTAAAATTGATCTTATCGATGATAACAATTTAGTGCAAGGAAAGACTATCAACAATTCTTCCAACAATCTTGTTTATTCTTCTTCTCATGACACCTTTGATATTTCTAAACCATCCTCAATCAATTTGATACATGTGAATGAAACACCTATTAAACCCCTCTTCATGGTTCAAGGTGCTTGTCCTTCTCAAAATTCCCCACGCAAGCCTATCTTAGTGGTTCAAGGTGGTCATGCTAATGATTCTTTTTCCACTCCTAAGAAACCTATTATTACTATGCGAGGAGGTTGTCCTACTAAGAGCCCTTATGAATATGCTAAGAAAATCACTGGAGAGAGTTATCATGTGGTTGCTCATATCTACAACACAAGAAACAATAGGCAACCTATCACTCCTCCAGTTATCTCAGCTTCACTTCCTCTCTCTCAACCTACTCTTCCACAAGCACCTCGTATATCAAATCTTAGCAAGGAGCATGATCTCATTGAACAACTTAAGGCCACTCCTGCTAGGTTTTCTATTTGGGATTTAGTTCAAACTTCACCTTATCATCATGGGATGTTACAAGATTCTTTGAAAAAATTATATGTCCCACCTGCAGTGACACCTAATAACACGTCCGCTTTGATTGATCCTACAAACAAATCCAAATCTCAAATTGTATTCACACAAGATGAGTTACCTTCTCCTAAAATCCAAAATCAATATGATCCTCTTATGATTATGGTTATTATCCAAGATAGTGCTATGAGATGAACCCTTGTGGACAATGGGTCTTGCCTTAATGTTTGTGGTGTGGACTTATTGGATAATATTAAAGTGGACCGTGCTCTCATTGAACCTTCTCTTACTATTTGAGGTTTTGATAATGTGGCTAAACAATGTCTAAGTGTCATAACCTTGCCTGTTAAGGTAGGTCATGTTTTGTTACCTACACCCATTCATGTTATGCCTAGTAATTTGACATACAACCTTCTATTAGCGAGACCTTTGATTCATAACATGCAAGTTGTTCCCTCAACTTTGCATAGGTGATTCAAGTTCATTTATAACAATATGACATACACCTTCTTAGCTGATACCAAACTTCAAGAACCATTAAAATTTGGATATTCTTGTTTAACTACTTCCCATTCTTATTCCAATCCTTCTACTTCTTCAAATACATATATTTTCTTTAATAATGTTGTTCCTTCTGTTAGGTCCCAGAGACAACTGAGAGGGGGGGCTGAATCAGTTGTCCAAATAAATTCAAACCAAAAACAACTTAACCAACTAAATGCATAATACTGGTAGATAGTTTAATGAGTTAACTGCAATACCAGTAAAGATTAATGCATGAAACAAAAGGGAGAATAACATCCAGAACACATAACACCACTATTTGTATGTGGAAACCCTGTAAGGGGAAAAACCATGGTGGGAAACCTTACCCATAATCAGATGATACTACTGCAGATAGTAAGTGTATACAAATGGGGTCTGCACATGTAGAAAGGCCAAGCGCCTAGAGCTCACTGCTCAAACACAAAATAGGAGTCACACTGACTACAATTGGATGGTTAAATCCAATAAGGATGTACTTCTTAAACTTGCATTTTTCTATGCTGGATTCAGTACCGGTGTAGTTTTGTTTGTCTTCACAAAAACCATCCTTCAACCTTTAGATGATGTCTGCGAGTATAGCTCTACTTATTCTCACATATGCTTTCACACAATCCTTTTTCACATTCCACATCAGATCTTACAAATAAGATTTTATGTTTATATCATAACCTAGGACTAATTTTAGTAGGTAAGATCTATAAGATATTACAATAAAATCAATTTACAAAAACAATGTCTGATGCAATAACTGATTCAACATGTTGATGTAATTCATTTACAATAATAATAAATCTTCTCCATAGCATCTCGTGCTGATCTGGAAAAGATAACCTTGTCGGTGTAACCTGGACCTATTTGCCGGTAATAGAAAATATACAAACTATGAATATTCCAATAAACAAGTCTTAAAGACAAAGTGTCCAAATGATGTATTTGACATAACCAGGTGTTATCCATGCTATTCCGAGTGCTGGTGTTCATTATATCCTGTCAGTGTACCAGATACCAATGACTGTGCATGAGTCATTTGCTTGCCGGTGAATGTTGTTGATTCTCCAGAATGCCAGAGTTGATAAGTGTTAGTAGGTGTTGACATAAATGAGAAAACAATGACAAAACCATACCAAAATACCAACACCTTCTAGTACTCATGATTCTTCTACTCAATTGGAATCTCCTCCTAAAGATATCTTTTCTCCCAAAGAAGTGCTCATAGATGATGATTGGAGATCTCTAGACTTTAACCCTACATTTATAGGATAGTATAGAGTATCTTGGAAAGGATCTAAGACTGAGAATGATAAATCTAAGGAGGAATCTAAAGAGAAACCCAATTTGTCTAAGCAACTAAGTAACAACTTTGTGGCTGCTTCTAATTCAAATAATTCTTCAAATCCTTCATCTAATTCATATAGCACTAAGACCTACGGGATATCATCTCTTTCTGATTTGGCATCCCTTCATGGTCCTAGTTTTCACATTTCAGCTAAGAGTGGATATGATGGAAATGGTTGTAGCACAAATGAACAAGGAATTAAAGTTCCTTCAGAACATAATAGACATGAAGCTTCATTTGGACTTGGATATAATCGTTCTAAGCCCAGCAAAGCATCTAAAATACTATCTCTCAATGTGAATACTATATTCAGTAGTGATGATAATGTCACATCTATTAAATCATCTTCTACTTCTTTCAACACTTATCCCCCTCATAAGGAAATATTGGTGATGAACAAATCTCTTAGTGAATCTGCTCAAGAGATTTCTAATCCCACTTATGAGATTTTATCTTCTACTCATTCTAAAATCCCTTCTTCTATGAATAAGGCTCTAATGGATTATACTTATCCCTCTCCTAATATTTCTTGTGTGCAAGAGAAGTATGAGTTAGTGGCCTATTCTTCTCCTATAAACTTCTCTCTTTCTAAAGAGTTTTTAAGCTTCATCATCTTATACATGTTTTTAATCTCACTTATAGTAGAGCATTTAACATGTCATATTCAAATACCTCATTCAATCTATCATCTCTTTAAATAACATTAATGGCTATTATGTTGCTCATCATTATGTGACATTGGTAGCTCACTTATTGGGGGCTCATTTTCATTCATGATGGTACAATTTCATGTGCAATCATATTTTTGGAAGCAACATAATAGCCTATTTCTATCTCACCTCTTCTCCCTATATATGGGGGAAAGAGTGATTTCAAACATCTCTCCTTAAGATTAAAATTTCCTCTTTGTGAAGTAGTGTCTTATATAAGGATTTCTTATTGAGTGTAGAGGTGTATTCATATTTGAATTCCTTCTCTCATATTAAAACAACCATCCCTAATGGGTATCTTAAGTATATATCCTTAATTGGGACCTCCTCCTTGGTGATTGGAAGTGTTTGATCATTCATCAATTTCTTTTCTTCATTGAATAGTATCTCTTATAATAAATCCTTCTATTTTGTGCATGTGCATATCCTTGATGAGGATCGCTTTTCTTCATTTAAAAGACTGTTGTTATAAATAATCTCTCTTTGATGTCATCTCAATCTTGTGCTATTTTCAAAAATCTTACATTCAATCATTCTAGAAGATTTTATATTTATCTAAGACAACTCCTCTTGAACGTAGATGTCTTTTGAACAAAGATCTCTTCTCCTCCAAGGATCTGTTTTTACATAGAAAGATATCTCTTTCCAACTATCTTATCCTTGATTGAAGATTATTCCCTCTCTTGCTTAGATTTATGACATTGTTGCATGATGGATATCTTCTTGGTGTTGAAGGTAGGTATCCTTGTTCTACTTTCACACACATGCACAAGGTTGAGTGGAACTAATGGTGTTGTCACTCTCCTCCCTTACATGGGCCACCCAGATAGACTCTGTGGGCAATTTTTTTCATGTCCTTCTCTGCATGGATCACCTAGTTTTAGGGGAGAGATGTCCATGGTTCCTTTTCTCTTCTCATGGATCACCAAAGTGTGTATTCATGATTTCTATCTCTTCTTCCTTCTCTTTGCATTTTTTTCCATTTAAATCTTTCATCTTGTGTTAGAGAGCTCTCAAATACTCACACTCTTTGTTGTGTTGGAATTGAGGCTTAGTTCTCTTTCTTACAAAAATATTCTCTAGTAATTTTTGATCATGTATCAAATCTTCTTGTGAGCATTTGTCATCAATCTTCTCTCAGAATTCAATGTGGTAAACATGATACCGCGTTTCAACTCACTAAAATTAGCAAGTCTAAACAAGGGGGGCATATGGATACCCTCGAATTTTCATCACCTTCCTTAGTAAGTATTTAGGTGATTTTGTGATTTTATCTAACATGTGTTTGTTAGACACAATGCACCACTGTGAGGGGGAGAGGGTGAATCAGTGGTTCTCAAATTTTTCCCTTTGGCTATCCTATGTGAGAATACCGATTATTATATCTAACTATGAATAGACTTACCAATTAGTGAGGAGTCTAACTCAAATGCAAACACACACAAGGGGCATCACATAATACTAGCATGTACGAGAAAAACCCAAGATGGGAAAATACTTGATGAGCAATGATGTTGGAGTCTACTGCTCCAATCTAGCCTCACAATGAAAACCTGTTATAATGTTTAGGGCACCAACCCAAGGAGCACCAACCCCTAACTTGTTTATGGGATACAACACAAAGGAGCTACAACCCTTGCATCGAGCTACAACTTAGTGATCACAAATTAAACTTCAATTAAAAAAGTAGTTATCTTGTTACAAGTAAATCTTGCAACCATTTCATATACCTTACTTTGTTAGTGAGATACCTTCTCTATTACACCGACTCACTCTTCTACTACTCTCCTCGCTGCTCTCTTTTATTTCTTAATTGTCCATAAACTCTACTAGTACACCTCTCCTCTTCTTCTTCTCTTCTAGATTTCCACCTTACTCTTTGCTCTTCAACGGTATCACACTTTGCTAGTTCTTTGTCTATCTACTCTACAACTTCCTTCTCTTCAGCTCTACTAGTATGGACACTACCGATTCTTCTCTTCACTCTTCCTATTTTCTCAGATGTTCTTTGAGCACTTGGTTGCTTTTCTCTCACATGCAAAAGTCATAGTTAATCACTTCGCAATAGCACAATATATTTCTTCTATTTAGCAGCACCTCACTATCTCTTAGGCTTGCATATTTATAACCCACACATCCCACCAAAAATAAATTCAAACTTGGCGCCTGAGGGTTTTCTCTACTAATCACTAGGCACATCGAATATAATCAGATTTGATTGGATCACAACTCTGAAATGACTGTCTGCACATTTCCGCCAATATAATGTCTTCCGAAACATGCCTTCCTACTTTAACAACCTGCAATCAATCTGTCGGCTTTACTCGATTAGTCATCATAAATGGCTCATCTATTTCCTTCACCTATTTTGATCCATACAACCAATCTATCCTAGATCTCAAGCCAAACAACTCTGCAACTCTACCTTGAGCTTTGTAGTCACCATTAATATTGAACCAATCATAACTACCTCTTTGACACCAGACATCACCGTCCTCTACACATTCGCCACCTCAGCTCTGCATGGCATCCATGTTGACCATCTACCAGCTTGGCTCTTCAAGTTGGTCCAGATAGGATCACTACCCAAACCTTCTACGGGTTCCTCTTTCTTGTCAGTATACTAACCCTACTAGTACCTCACATTATATCGGTAACCTCATCATGTCTTCTCTCCGTTAAACTGTCGGTGGAACCCCTTAATCAGTCACTAGACATGTCTATCCAAAGCATGCTCATTCCCTCAAGGTGGGAAGACATCTGCATCAGCACCTTGTTCATATTACCAGTGGACTTACATATCAGTAAGCACTCTTGATGACACTCTGTCATTAACCTTCACAAGGCACTATCTTTAGTCAAACCACATTCCTCTTTTTCCATCTGCTCAGCCTTGCCTTCTCCTTCATACTCTCAAACCATATCATAGTCGGTTTGTCAAGATGACAAACAGATCACACTTCTTCTATACCAGCAACCCAAATTTACTTCTCTCTCGGTCCAATGCATATTCATGTTCTCATGCACTTAAGGCATTCCCTCAATTTACCGGTAGATCCAGTGTGAACCTTCAAGCACTTGTCTTTGCCTTATTTACCTTATCTCATGAAACTATGATGCACACTATGCAAAATAGGAGATAAGTTCCACTTATCGGTGGAGTGACACCTTGTCTTGCATATCCTACAGTGTACTCATGATGACTCCATATTCATCATGTGGAAGTTTTGTTGTCCTGGAACCTTACAACATACCTATGACTTGTTCATTCTTCTTCTCCAGTGTTGATGTGATTCAGGTAACATTTTGCCTCTTCATCATGAACAACAACTCAAACACCTTGCTCATCCTTCTTGTACACTGGTCATGTGTTAGGTCCTGAAGACAACTGAGAGGAGAGGGGTTGAATCAGTTGTCTAATAAACTTAAACCAAAAACAACTTAACCAACTCAATGCTTAATACTGGTGAACCAGTCTTTTATGTCGGTGGACAGTTTTATCAGTTAATTGCAATACGGGTAAAGATTAATGCATGAAACAAAAGGAGAAAGTCATCCACAACATATAACACTAATATTTGTATGTGGAATCCCTATAAGGGAAAAAACCACAGTGGGAAACCTTACCCACAACCAGATGATACTACTATAGATAGTAAGTGTATACAAATGGGGTCTGCACATGTAGAAAGGCCAAGTTCCTAGAGCTCACTGTTCAAACACAAAATAGGAGTCACACTGACTACAATTCGATGGTTAAATCCAATAAGGATGTACTACTCAAATCAACATCTTTCTATCCTAGATCTAGTACCAGTGTAGTTTTGATTGTCTTCATAAAAACCTTCCTTCAATCTTCAAATGATGTCTACGTGTATAGCTCTGCTTATTCTCGCATATACCTTCACACAATCCTTTTTCACATTCCACATCCGATCTTACAAATAAGATCTTACATTTATATCATAACCTAGGACCAATTTTAGTAGGTCAGCTCTAAGAGATATTACAATAAAATCAATTTACAAATAAAACAATATTTGATGCAATACTAATTCAACATGTTGGCTTGATGTATTTACAACAATAATAAAACATCTCCATAGTGTGGCATGCTGATCTAGAAAAGATAATCCTGCAGGTGTATAACCTGGACCTATTTGCCGGTAATAGAAAATATGCAAATACGAATATGCCAATGAACAAATCCTCAAGACAAAGTGTCCAGACGATGTGTTTGACATAACCAGGTGTTTTCCATGCCATTCTGACTGTCGGTGATCATTATATCCTACCAGTGTACCAGATACTAGTGACTGTGTATGAGTCATTTGCTTGTCGATGAATGTTGTTGATTCTCCAAAGTGCTAGAGTTGATAAGTGTTAGTAGGTGTTGACATTAATGACAAAACCATATCAAAATACCAACAATCTCCCCCTTTGGCATTGATGGCAACACAAGATGGAAATACCATCAAAGTGCCAAAACAGAAATGCTAAATACCAAAAAAAGACCATAACCAGAAATCATAATACAGAGAGTAACATTCTCCCCTAAAATAACAATTTCTCCCCCTGGGAGTAACATGTGCTTTACTTGTGTTTTTCCATTACCAATCTCTCCCCCTTTGACATCAAATGCCAAAGTAATATAAAAACCATTTTTAGATACAAAATACCAATAAATTCAGTATACCAACTACTCCCCCTGAGAAGTAGCTTCCTCGTCAAAGACGGAGTAAAAGATTTTTCTATTAATTCTATCGATTGATGACAAACATCAATTTTCTAAGTATCTACCGGTGGGGGTATGACCCCAAGCTGATCTCTAAGATATTCAAGAGTCTCCTTAGGTAGAGGTTTAGTGAAAATATCTGCAATCTACTCTTTAGTATTCACATAAACCAGTTTTATTTCTTTTGCTTCAACATTTTCCCTTAGAAAATTCAGTTTGATAGAAACATGTTTGGTTTTAGAGTGTAATACTAGATTATTAGATATATAAATTGCTTAAGTGTTATCACAATAGAGAGTTATAGGTTCCTTGCATTTTACATTTATGTCTTTCAACATTTTCTTAAGCCATAGTACCTGTGTACAGTTAGTTGCTATTGCAACATATTCTAATTCTACTATTGATAAGGATGTACAGATTTGTTTCTTACTCAACCAAGAAATTAATCTCCTTCCAAGAAAAAATGCTCCTCTAGTGGTGCTTTTTCTATCATCCACATTTCCTACCCAATTTGCATTTGTGTATGCACATAATTCAAAGTTTTCATCTCTAGGATACCATAATCCAAGATTTGTAGTGCCTTGTAAGTACCGAAAAATCCTTTTTACTGTCGATTCATGACTTTCTCTAGGATTACTCTGAAATCTTGAAACAATACATACTGCATTCATGATATCAGGTTTGTTTTGTGTCAAATACAGTAAACCTCCTATCATATGTTTGTACCTAGTCGGAGTAACAGGTGTAGATTCATCTCTTAGTGATAATTTGTCACTTGTAGTCATAGGTGTGCTTACCAGTTTAGTATTCTCCATCCCAAATTTCTTTAGTAACTCCTTTAAGTACTTGGATTGACTCAAGAATATACCTTTATCGGTTTATGAAATCTACAATCCTAAAAAGAATTTTACTTCTCCAATCATAGACATTTCAAATTCTTGTTGCATTTCAATAGAAAAGTCTTTACATAATCGATCTTCTCCTCCAAAGATTATATCATCAACAAAAACTTCTATATCCAAGATGTTATCATTAGTCACTTTATAATATAAGTTGTTGTCAGCATTAACTTTAGAAAAACCAATCTTCAAAAGATACTTATCCAATCTTGAATACCAAGCTCTTGGAGCTTGCTTCAATACATACAAAGCTTTCCTTAACCTGCAAACCATATCTTTGTTATCTTTCAAAGAAAATCCATCAGGTTGTTCAATGTAAACTTCATCTTTTAGATCTCCATTTAGAAATGCACATTTAATATCCATTTGATATACTTTGTAGTTCTTATGTGCTGCAAAAGCCAAGAATAATCTAACTGCCTCAATTCTAGCTACCGGTGCAAAGGTCTCATTATAATCAATTCCCTCTTTCTAAGAATATCCCTTACACACTAGTCTTTCTTTATTTATGATAACCTTGCCATCTTCATTAAGTTTGTTTTTGAATACCCATTTGGTTCCAATTACATTTTTATCTTTAGGTCGAGGAACTAATGTCCAAGTGTTATTCTTCTCAATTTGTTCTAATTCTTCTTCCATTGCTTTAATCGAGTGTTTGTCTTCACATGCCTCATTAACTGATGATGGTTCAATTTGAGAAATAAGACATACCTATTCATTTGCCAATCTTCCTCTTGTCATAACTCCTTTATACTTGTTTCCAATTATCTGATCTTCGGAATGATTCAGTCTTACATACCGAGGTGTCTTTGTTTGTTGTTGTTCCTCAGTTACAGTGGAATTTTTAGATGATACGGTGTAATTGGATCTTCATTCTGTACCAGTGGTTCAGTATAGGTTCATTTGTCATAATTTCTATTGCCGATTCAAAATCTATATACCTTGAAGTTCCTCTGAATTGTTCATCAATCTTCACATTTGTCCTCTCAACAATTTTCTGCAATCTTTTGTTAAAACATCTATATGCCTTACTCTTAGATGAATAACCAAGAAATATTCCTTCATCACTTCTAGGATCAAATTTCCCAATATACTTATCTCTTCTAATATAGCATTTACTTCCAAATATTCTGAAATATTTAAGAGTAGGAGTAATACCAAACCATAGTTCATGAGGGGTCTTACTAGTTTCACCTTTGATGTGAACTTTGTTGAATGTATAGATCATTGTACTTATTGCTTCTCTCCAATATACATGTGGTAGGTTTGCTTCTGATAACATACTTCTAGCTGCATCCAAGATATTTCTAGGTTTGTGTCTGAGGTGCTGATAGTTGTCTTTTGATTCCATTCACTTCACAGAATGCATTAAATTCCTTAGATGTAAATTCTCCTCCTTGATCTGATCTTAGACATTTGATTTTCTTACCGGTTTTATTTTCTACCATTACTTTGAACAGTTTGAACTTCCCAAGTGCTTCTGATTTTTCTCTGAGAAAAGTAACCCAACAAATTCTAGAATAGTCATCAATGATTAGCATGAAACATCTATCACCTTGTAAACTTTTAGTTCTAGCTAGACCACATAAATCAGTATGAATTAAGTCAAGAGCATTATTGGATTTTTCTAGAATACTTTTGAAAGTAGCTCTAACTTATTTTCCAAATTGACATTCCTTACATACTGGATTGTGAGGCTTAAAAATCTTAGGTAGGTCTCTGACTACCTTAGTAGTACTGATTTTTACCATGCAATCAATGTTTACATGACAAAGTCTCTTATGCCATACCCAACTTTCATCAATATGTGCAATCAAGCATGTCTTTTCACTATTATTCAAATGAAAGATGTTACCTCTAGTTTGATTTTCGGTTGCAATTTCTAGGCCAGTTCTATTAATGATTTTCCATTTTCCATTTTTGAATTTTAACTGAAAACCTTTCTCAACTAATTGACCAACACTCAAGAGATTATGCTTTAAACCTTCAACATAGTAAACATTGTTAGTATTATGTTTATTATCAAAAGATATTGTACCTTTACCTTTGATCAAACAAGCTTTATCATCTCCAAATCTCACTAGACCTCCATTATATTCCTAAACAGTCAAGAATTTACTTTTATCACGAGTCATACAATGTGAGCATCCTGAATCAATGATCCATTCATCCTTAACTTCAATTTTAGCTGCCAAGGCCTGCTCTACCGGTTGGACTGTATGTGCCAGTTGATCTTCTGTTATAGCAACAAAAACCCATCCATTGTCTATTGGATCCTCATCAGAATCATCAGTCACTCCTTCAACAACAAGATAACAAGATTTGTATTTATTCTTCTTAAATTTGTATCTCTGATATTCAGGGTTAGGCTTGTATGTCCTTCTAGCTTCTTCTCTTAGTCTAGCATGTCTATCAGGGCATCTTGAAGCCATATGACCAATCTTATTATAGTTAAAACATTTAAAGGGTGCTTTATTTTCATACTTACTTCCAATTGGACCTTTAGACATTTTCCTTGCAAATAGTGCTTCAAGCTCTTCAAGTTCTTCATTTTCTTTCCTACTTTCTTCAAGTTCTCTTGCATAAAAGGCTTTCCAATAAGATTTGTCAAATGATGGTGCAGATGATGTTGATGCTTTAAAGGCTAAATCTATCTTTACACTAGCATCAAGACCAAATTCCTTAATTTCAAAGGCTGAAAGTTTTCCAATCAATGTATCTCTAGTTACTGACGTATTAGGCATTTTTCTTAACTCATTTATAGCATTGACTTTCATTTTATATGTCAGTGGCAATCCTCTTAAAACTTTTGAAATAAATTCATCTTCACTCAAGGTTCCTCTAGAACATTTAATACCCAAAACAATTTCATTAACTCTTTCCATAAAAGGAAAAATCCTTTCATCTTCTTCCATTTTCAGATTTTCATACCTGGCCCGGATGCTTTCAAGTTTTGCAATTTTGACTATGGAATCTCCTTCATTCAGTGTTTCCAAATGATCCCAAATAGCTTTAGCAGTGGACCTATCTGATAATCCCATGATTTGCTGATCTAATAATGCGCTCAAAAGTGCTTCTCTTGCTTTGCAATCATTTTCCTCATCTTTAGCCAAGTTAGGTGGATTAGGCTGATTTTGAGTAGGGGCAGTATAGCCATTCTTTGTAACATCCCAAATGTCCTTACCAATGCAATTTATATGTGTCTCCATTTTGATCTTCCATATGCCATAGTTGGTTCCATCAAATTTAGGACTATCCTTCCTGAAATAGTTAGTAGATATTTGATCTCCTCAAGCCATTAAACTTCTGCAAAAGAGGACTAGGCTCTGATACCAATTGTTAGGTCCCAAAGACAACTGAGATGGGGGGGGTGAATCAATTGTCTAATAAACTTAAACTAAAAACAACTTAACCAACTTAATGCTTAATACTGGTGAACTAGTCTTTTATGCCGGGGGACAGTTTTATCAGTTAATTGCAATACCGGTAAAGATATCTACAACACATAACACTAATATTTGTATGAAACAAAAGGAAAAAGTCATCCACAACACATAACACTAATATTTGTACGTGCAAACCCTATAAGGGGAAAAACCATGGTGGGAAACCTTACCCATAATCAGATGATACTACTATAGATAGTAAGTGTATACAAGTGGGGTTTGCACATGCAGAATGGCCAAGCACCTAGAGCTTACTACTCAAACACAAAATAGGAGTCACGCTAACTACAATTGGATGGTTAAATCAAATAAGGATGTACTACTCAAATTAGCATCTTTCTATGTTGGATTCAATACTGGTGTAGTTTTGATTGTCTTCACAAAAACCTTCCTTCAACCTTCAAATGATGTCTCTATGTATAGCTCTTCTTATTCTCGCATATACCTTCACACAATCCTTTTTCGCATTCCACATCCGATCTTACAAATAAGATCTTACATTTATATCATAACCTAGGACCAATTTTAGTAGGTCAGCTCTAAAAGATATTACAATAAAATCAATTTAAAAATAAAACAATATCTGATGCATTTACAACAATAATAAAACATCTCCATAGTGTGCCATGCTGATCTGGAAAAGATAATCATGCCGGTGTATAACCTGGACCTATTTGTCGGTAACAACAAATATGCAAATATGAATATGCCAATGAACAATTCTTCAAGACAAAGTATCCAAACAATGTCTTCGACATAACTAGGTGTTTTCCATGCCATTCCGAGTGTCGATGATCATTATATTCTGCCAGTGTACTAGATACAAGTGACAGTGTATGAGTCATTTGCTTGTCGGTGAATGTTGCTGATTCTCCAAAGTGGCAGAGCTGATAAGTGTTAGTAGGTGTTGACATCAATGGCAAAACCATACCCAAATACCAACATCATGACCTTTTTAGGCTGACAATCACTCACTTGGTTGATCTGACTTCCCCATGTCAACACATCACTTACCAGTTGACATCCTTTCCTTACCGGTGTTCTGCAACACAAGGTGATATCAAAGATATCTTAACCTATACTCCTCCTTGATAGTGTTGCACATACATCTCTCATACCAGTAGTAATCTAATACTGGTTAACATCAATGACAACACAATTCCAACAATCTCCCCCTTTGGCATTGATTTCAACACATGTAGTATGCAGTATACTAAAATCATTCTTCTCCCACTTTGACAACAATGACAAAGGGCATAGTCAAGATATCATTCCTCCCTATATTTTTCGGACACTGACATAATTATTTCTCCCCCTTTCTCTTCATTTGATGCAACTCCTCCTTTAATACCACTTGTTATACATTCTATTACATCTTCTCAACTCACATCACTTGAGCTGGAGGATTCAACCATCAAATGACACCAATTGAGAATGCCAATTTGATACCATTTGTTACACTACTCAATTTCAGAGGGATGTGCTAGTAAACCCTACTCTCATGTCGATCAACTTGCATCACCTCTTGTTTCATCCCAAATTTCTTTAGGAATCAAATGTAATTGTACTACCAATACAACCAACTAGAGGATAGGTAGATGCCCCTTACAATGAAATTCTCTTGGGTAGTCCTACTGCAATTTTCATCACCTGCAATTTGGGCAGACAATATCCTTACAAGTTCAACCATGCCAGCTTTTCATCATTAGCATTTGAACCCCCCCTAAGTCATATATCTCAAGTCTTTATCTCCAATTAGGTACAATACTAGGACTCCAATCTCTTCTATATGTCAGTTTAGCTATGCATATGTGACCATTTGATGATATTTAGCTCCATCATATCCACCATAGCTTATGACATGATCTTGAATCCACACAATGCCATACAATGACATTATTAAGCCATAAGTTAAACTGGTTAGCCCAAGAGCATGCAAGCCTACATGATCAACCACCAGGCCAACATATGTCATTCAGGTCTTTTCCAATACCACTTGAGAGATGAACCCCTTATTCTATGTTGTTAGGGATATTGCAATGATCTCCTACTTCATTGTCTTACATAACCTACAAGTACCTATTTAGTATACATGTCGGTAACATCCTACTCATGTCGATAACATCCTACTCATACCAGTTAACGTTTAATATCAACTGTTAACCTCCACTTATTGGCACATGCAGTAGTGATCCAACATTGATCTGTAGGTGTGTATTTAAGGCAACCTTGACACACACTTATCTTTTCATTTCTATCCTTCATACCAGGAACATCATGTTCTTTCGTATTGCCTTCTTCATTGAGGGGGTGAATGATAAATTCAATGTACTACTTCCCCTAAGATCCTACATCTCCTTTAGGCCTGAGGAGATATCACCTATGCGATGAATGCATAGTGTCGGTCCATAGTCTTCTTCCTCCATAACAACTTGGTCTCATCCTTCTTCCCATTTTTACGCTTGGGAGTAGGTCTTTCCTTCTTCTGCTGATGGGTCCTTCCATTTTTTGATCCTCCATCATGGCTAGAAGTAGTGTTGTAGCACATAACATCCATCCCAACTTCATGTTTGGGGAATGTCTTTACATACAGATTTGACCATCTTCTTCTGGTCATATTGCTATGTCTAGCAGTTGGAACCAGTGGACTTATTTCTCCTGCAAGGAAATTTCTTATTTGGTTCCATGTAAGTCTCTGACTTCTAATTGCTCTATATGCACTCTTCTACAGAGTATAGTTGTTATGTTGACCTCCATGTGACTGTAGGTTCCTCTTCCTACATTCAAACTCTCTATGGCCAAGACCATTACAGTTATGACAAACAACATTTGCATAACCGGGAGAGGGGACATGCATATATCTACTCCTGGATACATTTTGCTTGTATGCATGATGTCCATGAGATCCTATATTATTCTTTGTATATCTCTTTCTAAATGCCTCTTCCCTATGACCATAAGCATTACATGCAAAGCAGTAACCGATAAATGATGGCATATGACTTATAAATTTATTTTTCCATGCATGAGGAAATCTTACCAGTTTAGCATCTCAATTTCTGCTTCTTCGGGGATGAACTCTAGGTTGTCCATTATGTGTAGCTCTTCCATCTAGTCTCTTCTTCTCCCACATATGCCTTGCCCTATGCATGGTAGCATTTCTTTGTCCTCTATTGGTAGGGGGTCTTCTTTGCTGCTTCCTCACATTCCTTCTTTTGGTGAAGTTGTCTTCTCCCATCTTCCCCTTTCCTTTGGGATCTTCATAGTTCCTTCTGCTTGTAGCACTAGCCTTCATTCTTGTCTATAAGTCTTCACCAGTTGTCCTTAGGTTAACCTTCTTCGGAGGAGAATTTCTAATTGTGAGGGTCTGTCCCTTATTCTCTCCATTTGAGGACACAAACTAAATGTCATTGTGAGGGACATTATTGTTGGTGGAGCATTCACCAGCACTACTACCTAACCCTTCAATGTCCTTGGCATGCTTCTACTTCTTCAACATCTTGTCCAAGGCATCACTGCTGCCATCAAACCAGATTCTTACCTCGAGTTCATCTTGACACTTCTCAAGGTCTTCTCCGAGAACCTCCATTTCTCCATGTAGCTATTGATATTCTTCATTTTTAACTTCTACCCTAGATACTAGATCTTCACACTAGCATTCCTTGGTGCCTTCTTCTTGAGTCTTCAACTCTGAGATGCATTTCTCATATTCTTCAAGGCATTTGATTAGCTGGTTCTACTCCACTATAGCAGAATTCTTGAATAACTTGTATTCCTTTCTTACTCTATTGAGTTCTTCAAGTGAATTTACAAGCTCTGCTTCAAGATCAACTTCTGCTTCATCCTCTTCTTTTCCTGCACTGTCAAATAGATCTTGATGACTAGATATATCTTCCTTATCTTCTTCTTCTTCATCATTACTGCCAAACACATCATATCGGTAGGATCCCTTTGTCTTATCACCATCAGATGTGTGCACCTCATATTCAGATTCTTATACCATAAAGAGATGAGTTCCTTCTTCATCATTGCTACTACAAAAATCTAATCTACCTCTTTCATCCATGCATGTTTTTGCTGCATTGTTCTTCTCACTCACACAGACTAATTCAGTGGTGCAGGGCTCATTTCCATACAACTTCCTTAGTCTATCCCATAGACTCTTTGTTGATTTACACTTATCCACCTATGAGGAGACATCAGTAGTGAGCCCACTGAATATGGCCTTCATTGCTTCTTCATTACACAAGCAACTTTTCTTCTTCTTCAGATCTAGTGGGGGGACTAACATTCTTACGGAGACCATTAATAACCGACATCCATACATCAAACCCTAGAGATGATAGGAAGACTTCCATTCTGCAACTCCAAATAGCATAGTTTGAACCATCAAACATTGGAGCAGGGATTGACACTAAACAAACCATTGTTTCCTTAGGCCAGAATTTACCCAAGATGGAGAAATCTCATCTAGCTAAGAACCTATCCTCTGATACTAATTTCTAGACACAATGCACCCCTGAGAGGGGGAGGGGGTGAATTAGTTGTTCTTAAACTTTTCCCTTTGGCTATCCTATGTGAGCATACTGGTCATTAGATCTAACTATGAACAAACTTACTGGTTAGTGAGGAGACTAACTCAAATGCAAACACACACAAGGGGCATCACATAACACTAGCATGTACAAGGAAAACCCAATATGGGAAAAACATCGGTGAGCAATGCTGATGGAGTCTACTGCTCCAATGCAACCTCACAATTAAAACCTATTAAAATGTTTAGGGTAGCAACCCAAGGAGCACCAACCCAAGGACCACCAACCCCTAACTTGTTTATGGGCTACAACCCAAAGGAGCTACCACCCCTACACCAAGCTACAACTCAATGATCACAAAGTAAACTTCAATTACAAAAGTAGTTGTCTTGTTACAAGTGAATCTTGTAACCATTTCATATACCTTACTCTGTCAATGAGATACCTTCTCTTCTACACCGACTCACTCTTTTGCTGCTTTCTTATGCTTCTAAACTTCCTGTAAACTCTACTAGTACACCTCTCCTCTTCTTCTTCTCTGCTAGATTTCTACCTTACTCTCTGCACTTCACCGGTATCACACTTTTCCAATTCTCTATCTGCCTACTCCACAACTTCCTTCTCTTTAGCTCTACCGGTATGGAAACTTTCAGTTCTTCTCTTCACTCTTCCTCTTTTCTCAGATGCTCTCTGAGCACTTGGCTAATTTTCTCTCACATACAGAAGTCACACTTAATCAATTCGCAATAGCACAATATATTTATTCTATTTAGTAGTACCTCACTATCTCTTAGGCTTGCATATTTATAACCCAGATATCTCACCAGAAACCAATTTAAACTTGGCGACTTAGGGTTTTCTCCACTTATAACGAGGCACATCTAGTCTAATCAGATCTGATTGGATCATAACTCTAAAATGACTATCTGCACATTTCCGCCAATATCATGTCTTCCAAAACATGTCTTCTTCAGAAACCTCCAATCAATCTATCGGCTTTTCTCAGTCAGTCACCATAAATGGCTCAATTGTTTCCTTTGCCTATTTTGATCCACACAATCAATCTGACCTAGATCTTGAGCCGCACAATGCTGCAACTCTACCTTGAGCTTTGCAGTCACCATTAATGTTGAACCAATCATAACTACCTCTTTGACACTATACATCACCATCCTCTACACATTCGCCACCTCAGCTCTGCTTGGCATCCATGTCGACCATCTACCAGCTTGGCTCTTGAACTCGGTCCAAGTAGGATCACCGACCAACCCTTCTACCAGTTCCTCTTTCCTGTCAGTATACGAACACTATCCGTACCTCACATTATACCGGTAACCTCATCATGTCTTCTCTCTGTTGAATTGTTGATGGAACCCTTTAACCAGTCCCCAGACATGTCTATCCAAAGCATGCTCATTCCCTTAAGGTGGGAATACATCTACATCAGCACCTTCTCCATATTACTAGTGGACGTACATACTGGTAAGCACTCTTGATGACACTCTGTCATCAACCTTCACCAAGTACTATCTTCAATCAGACCACATTCCTCTTTTTGCATCTGCTCAGCCTTGCCTTCTCCTTGATCAACTTAGACTATATCATAGTTGGTTTGTCAAGATATCAAAGACATCACACTTCTTTTGTACCAGCAACCCAACTTGCCTTCTCTGTCGGTCCAATGCATATTCCTATTCTCATGCACTTAAAGCATTCACTCAATTCACCGGTAGATCTAGTGTGAACCTTCAAGCAATTGCCTTTACTTTATTTACCTTATCTCATGAAACTATGATGCAAACTATGCATAATAGGAGATAAGTTCCACTTACTAGTGGAGTGACACCTTGTCTTCTGCATCCTATAGTGTACTCATGATGACTACATCTTCATCATGTGGAAGTCATGTTGTCCTGCAACCTTACAACATACCAGTGACCTGTTCATTCTTCTCCTCCAGGGTTGATGTGATTTAGGTAACATTATGGCCTCTTCATCACAAAAAACTCAAACATCTTGCTCATCCTACTTATACACTGGTCATGACCTTTTCAGGCTAACAACCACTCACTTGGTTGATCTGACTTCCCCATGTCAACACATCACTTACCAGTTGACATACTTTCCTTACTGGTGTTCTACAACACAAGGTGATATCAAAGATATCTGAACCTATAATCCTCCTTGTTAGTGTTGCACATACATCTCTCATATCGGTAGTCATCCCATACCGGTTGACATCAATGAAAACATAATGCCAATAGTGGTTTTGTAGGGTGTGGATCCTAATTGTGTACTACAGATACCATTTGAGGCTTCATCAGACAACTTCTAGATATATCCTTTTTAATGAATGTTTACTTTTCTATACTTTATCTTGCATATGCATGTAGTGTCATATTACCACTAGAGTGGGGGCTAAATGTAGTGTCGTAAATTGTACACCCTTGCTAGGATGGTACAATTTCACACTTAGGTTAGCACCCACCTTAATGTGTCTTGCATCATGCATTATGATTTTCCTTTAAGCATTTATTTAATTAATTTTATTAAATCTAAAGTCCTATTTCATCACTTCATACATTATTAAATTGGTCCCTTTACCCTAAGTGTGACCCATTTTATTTTATTCCTCCAATAAATCATCTAATCATAAACCCTAATTTTGTCCTATTTCGACCTTTAAGACCCGATTTCACAATCAAAACACCTCGAAATCATCTATAACTTTGGGATTCGCTCTAATATCATCATATCTAATGGGCGTGAAAATTTGGTGAAAAGTTGGTTGGACCATGTGCGTTCCTGCCATAGTCCTCAGCTTTTTTCACAAAATTTTGAGAGCATAATCCTATGATATTATACTGCTTAACCCCAAAATATTGGTGGGATATTCAATTCCTAGGTTGACCTAAAGGGGGAATTAAGTCAAAATTAAGATCTAGGGTTTCATACATAAGAGCTCTCTTTCTTCATTTGAAGGCATCTCATAAAATAGTGAAAAAGGCTATTGTAGCGAGCATAAGGAGCCTTCTATGTAGTGAGAGAGAAGCCCATGTGGAGTCTTCAACAAAATTCAAAAACATTCAACAAAATTCATCAAGCATTTGTCAAGCATTCCTCATCAATTAGGATCCTTGAAGACATTAAAGAATAATAGGAGATCTTGTGGAAATATCTCTCCCTTGGGCATATGGTAGCTCTAGTTTTTTATCATTAAGGATCTTGCATACACACAAGGTTCTAGCACACACATTTTTAGTACATTATCGACTATTTGTGGAGGTGTAAATCACCAACATAGGGGTTTGACTAAGGAAAAACCCTATATAGCCACCCAAACCTTCCCTTTTTAGTTACAAGTATAGAAATAGGTACCCAGATGAACTTTCAGCTCAGCAAAAGGAATAGGAACCACCTAGAATCATTAGATCTACACCCTAGTCCTGCCCAAGACAATGGCATGGAACCATGGTCCCTATGCTTTTCAATGATTTTAGTATGTTCCAGCTTTAGGTCATCAGATTTGCAATCTTTCAGTTGCAACCTCTTGTCTACAGAAATAGGATAGTGGTGTGGCACCCTAGTCCTGGACAGTTTTATCCAATTTGTAGCATTAGGTACACATCCTAAATCCTCCCCCTTTCATGGTTTTAGATATGCAATTTTGTTCAATTTTGAGTTCATTTGTGCTTCATTCTTCATCTCCTAGTCTATTTGGTCAGTTAAACCCTAGTTTTTCTCATCATTTGTAACAAGAGGAATAGAAACCCTAAGAGGTAATCCTTGTCTCTCTCTTTCTCACAAGAAGTATCCAAAGTGATCTATCTCCCTATGCTCTTTCATATTCCCAATGTGTTGGCAAAAGTGGGATTAGGTACTAGTCATCCGATCTCGCTTTTTCCACCCCCATAGAACCAACTAGTTGAACATAATGTACCATTTCCGAGAAAAAATTTCCATCATGATCATCAGTAAGGTAAAAGATACACATGTTGTCTTTGGATGGGGGTGCCTCAATTGCTAGTCTTTTTTGCATAGGTGGAAACTATAAAACTCTACTTCCAGCTCCTGTTGACTAATTAGGGGCCTTCCTTGAAACAAACTGGTAAGGTTTTGGATAAGAAGTATTAATTTTGGGTAATTGCATCTCCAAGGTTATCATATCATTCATTAATCATTGAATCATAGTATCAGATGAAGTTGAGGCTTGTGTTGCAGAAGTTTGAACTTCCCTCTACCACTTTCCTACAATGATCAAATCATCTTCAAGTTCTACTCCCATTGTTTTCACATCAGCTAGGGCTACTACTCTTTCCCTATGGATCAAGAAACCAATCTCAGAGGGCATAGAATTGATGAAAAAGCATTTCAAATTATTATCAGAAGGCCTTTGGTTTGCTAGAATCTTATGAACAATTTTATCAAACTTAGCCACAAAATCTCTCATAGACTCAGGATTTTCTTTCTTTAATGGGGATAATTGGGCTAGAAGAGAATGTTCATCTTTAATTAATTTGAATCCAGCCTCAAACCTAGTTTTAAGATCTTCCCAATTCATAATTGCACCATTTGGTAAATGATAAAACCAATATGTTTCCACCTCAGTCAATGTTTTTACAAACAATCTCACAACTACATCTTCATGTTTAGCAACTAGCACACCACAAGCAACATTAAATGCATTCAAATGCTTGCCTATTGAGACTTTTCCATCACCACTTAATTTAGGCAAATGATCTCTTTCTCCTTTGGGAAAAGGATTAATATTTGGACCAAGTGATGAATACTAAGAGGGGGGGTGAATTAGTATACCAAAAAATACTCTACTTGAACACTTAAATAGTCTAGTAGTAAACCGGTAAAACAATTTGGCAAACAAACCGGTTAGCACACATGCAAACCAAATAGCAAATAATTCATTCACCCACAGAAGCACAAACACCATAACACAAGAGATTTTGACGTGGAAAACCAAATGGGAAAAACCACAGTGAGATGAAACTCACAAGTAACTATCTGTAGAATAGGAACCAGACCAGTTAAGGTCAAACCGGTTAAGTTCATACAATGTTCTTTACCAAAACAGATCCTATTAGGAATCTCAATCTCTATTAGGAGACAAGTCTAGTTAAAGACTACCTTGCTAGAGGATTTTAAATACACAGATGTGAACCACCTTGTTAGAGGATTTACAAAAGGCTTTTGGGCCTACCCGGTTAAGGGCTTCAGACTTGTCGAAGATGTGAGTAATCAAAAAGTGAGTGATCTAGTAAATAGCACAAATTGCTTGGTTAGATCCTTGATAGCTTATTCCTAATGCCTTCCAGCATTACCTGAGTCTTCAGTAACCCTCACTCTGTTACAGCTCAGAGACTTGATCTTCTCATTTAAGATCACACTTACAAAAACTCATCAACCACCTTAAACCCTTGCAACCCCCTAAAATTCTAGACATGATGTACTTATAAAGGAATTTGATTTCATGTCAGTCTAATAGGATTACAATACAATTTCCTAGGTTAAATGCATCTAGACATATTTGGTAACACAACACAAAAAGCACTACTAGAGTGTCGGCACCGCCAAACAATAGGTGGACAGTTACTCATCACAAAATGTCAGTTGGTAACTCATCACAGAGTATTACCGATTCATACAAAATACCGGTTTTAGAAAAATACCAGTTGCTAGTTTGACAAAATGAAGACTGAGAAATATGAGTTGTGTTGTTTCATTTTTTTGTACCGCTTGAGATTCTCGAACTACTTGGGGTCTTCATACCGCTTTAGATTGGTAAACACTTTCTGTAAAATAATGATAGTTTAAGGACTAACACATGATATCGATTAGGAACAATTATCGGTTGAGCATAATGCTTACATTCACAAAGTGATCTCATAACAAGTGTGTGTCCATCAATGACAATCACAACATAATCATCAAAAATGCCAACAATCTCCCCCTTTGGCATTGATGGCAACACTTAAGAAAATTTTGACATCTAAGTGGTTTACAACAAACAATATGGCATAAGAAAAATTACTCCCCCTAAGCATATACACTATCCCTTTTGCTGAAAATACAATGTATACTATTCTTTATCAGAGATAGACATGAAAGTATTTATCAAAACATCAAAATTTTAAATACCAAATTTACTTATCCCCCTTTGCCAATAATGACAAAGTATAACTGAAAAACCCCTATTTTCATTTGGTATTAAAATAATAAGAGTTTATGACAATAAAGAGTAAAACTTGTCAAAAACTGATTTAAAGTCCTGTAAAAATTGCTTCATGGATAAGGACCATGACTCATTCTCTGTCTGCATCTGGAAGACATGTTCTTCCATGGCATCTACCATGCTCATTTCTTGAGTGACCGTTAGGGCATCAAGATTTAGATAGCATTTCTAGAGAATTTGCAATATTGGCAGAATGACCAGTTGAAGTTCCTACAAGTTCCTTCGTCCGATTGCTTATTTCTGCCTCAAATCGTGCAGATTGGAGTTGAAGCCTGTGAATGGTTTGTCCATATGTGGAGAAGGAATCATATGGCAGTTTGAAGGTACTTATGTGTAACTGCAAGTCAGATTATAGCTTTTCCTTCTGTACAAGCACATCATCACAGAAGAGATGGGGTTGGCAAATCTTACTAAGTAGTAGATTCCCCTCATCTAGAATATCCCTTATATCTTTTTGAGCTTTTTGTAGATCAGACCAGAGCTCATTTAACTTCTTCACCAGGGCAATGTTCAGAGCCTTTTGATGCTCTTTCTTGGCATTTGCCTCTGTAACCTCTTCTAGGCTCTGCACCTGATCATCTACTACTATGCATAGGAGCTTCAATTGTGCCAATGAGGAATCAGTACTGGGAAGGTTTGTGTCGGGTATCAAACTAATAAGAGTGTCCACCGTAGCTTGGATCACATCTTGCTCCTTCTTCCTCCTTATCACTTCAAGGCATTCTTGAGCAACCTTAATGCTCTGTAGCAGCTCCATTTCATTTGCAGACTGGAGGTCAATAGGACTGGTGAGGTTAGCCGATTTGGCTTGACTACTGGTTGCCTTTGGTGTCTCCATCTGAGTGCTTTTTTCCGCTTCTTCTTTCTCTTCTTCCTTCTTTTTCTTCTCCGCTTCCTTTTGCTTCTCCTCTTCCTTTTCCTCCTCTGCTTTCTTCTTCTCTGCTTCCTTTCTCTTCTCCTCTTCCTTTTCTTCCTCTTCCTTCTTCTTCTCCACTTCCTTTCTCTTCTCCTCTTCCTTATCCTCTTCTTCTTTCTTCTTCTTCTCATCTTCTTGTTTCTTTTTCTCTTCTTCCTCTTTTCTCTTTTCCTCCTCTTTCTTTTTCTTCTCATCCTCTTTTCTATTTTCCTCCTCTTTCCTTTTCTCCTCATCCTCTTCCTTATTTTTATCCTCTACTTGCTTCTTTGCTTCCTCTTTTCTATCCTCTACTTCCTTTTGCTTCTCTTCCTATTCTGCTTGCTTCTCCTATCCTGTTCCTTCTGATAGTGTGCCTTGAGTAACATCCTCTACATCCAGAGCATCAACATCAATAGTGTCTACTGGTTCGGTAACCGGGTTTCCTTCATTATCGTATAATTCATCCAGTTTTGTTATTGTCGGTTCTTGCTCAACCTTCTTGATGTCTTGAAGCACTTTATGATTATGTACTGTAGTTGTCATATGAAGATGAGTGTCCTTTTCAAAATCATCAATTCTCCCTTCTAATAACCAGAGTCTTCTCCTTCTAGTGGAGAAGAGTCCTTTATTTTGGTTAATGACCTCAAATAGCTTAGAATTGGACAGATCAGGAAAGTGTTTGGCAAATACTTTCTCCCTTATTTCCTATTCCTTCTCTATGGAAATGCGCCATTTATTGTCTAAAGACTTATACAATGAATCTGGTGTCTCAGATCTAATTTCTGAAGGCGACCGGTCATTAGTACACAAATAATTAATGATTTCCTGTTCAACTTCTTCCTTTTCTTCATCATTGAAATCATCAAAATGATCTACTAAATCATTCAATAACTTTCTCCTAATATTTTTAACAGTTCTTTGACAATGTGTCAAAGGTTTGTAGGAAGAGATGTCAATATTTACTGGTGTCGATGATATCGGTTCATTCTTTGTCTTTTTCTTTGCTTGCCTAGTCTTTTTAGGCTTTTCTTCAGAGACAATGTCCTCTGAGTCTGATGTATTTCTTTTTGTCTTCCTCTTCCTTTTGAAGACTTTGGCAGGTGCCACTTCTGATTTTTTCTTAGCTGGTGACCGCTTGGTTACTTTGGGAGCGGTTGCAGTAATTGGTGTTGATGTTGAAGGCACTGCCTTTCCTTTCTTTGCTGAGGGTTCTTGAATAGGTGTAACCATTTCTAAATAAGTGTCGGTTCTCTTTGCCTTAGGATCAAGGGGCAAGGCAAGTAGGGTAGAAGAATACCCGTCTAGCATATCATACATTACCTCATAGCCCATAGGCTCCACTTCTTCCTTTTCTTCATCATTGAAATCATCAAAATGATCTACTAAATCATTCAATAACTTTCTCCTAATATTTTTAATAGGTCTTTGACAATGTGTCAAAGGTTTGTAGGAAGAGATGTCAATATGTACCGGTGCCGATGATGTCGGTTCATTCTTTGTCTTTTTCTTCGCTTGCCTAGTCTTTTTAGGCTTTTCTTTAGAGACAGTGTCCTCTGAGTCTGGTGTATTGCATTTTGTCTTCCTCTTCCTTTCAAATACTTTGGCAAGTGCCGCTTCTAGTTTTTTCTTAGCTAGTGACCACTTGGTCACTTTGGGACTGGCTGCAGTAACCAGTGTCGATGTTGAAGGCACTGCCTTTCCTTTCTTTGCTAAGGGTTCTTCAGTAGGTGTAACCCTTTCTAAATAAGTGCCAGTTCTATTTGCCTTAGGATCAAGGGGTGAGGCAAGTAGGGTAGAAGAATACCCATCTAGCATATCATAGATTACCTCATAGCCCATAGGCTCCACTTCTTCTTGTTTAGGCTCAACCGCCTCCATTATGCACACATCAATTTTGATGGTGAAGCATTTGTCCTCCTCATACTTCTTGACTATATCACTGAATATCATTATCCTTTGGCTCATCTTGCCCATGAACTCATCAAAGTATTTGTTCAGTGCTTCCGGATAGCCGGTTCCAACTGCTTGTAGACTTTCCTTGATTTGTTTTGCTACCGGTTGATCAGTAGACCACTGAATGTCTCCTACTCCTGGAAAGTAGCCTTGGAAGTAAAAGAACAAACCAACCAGTAGTTGTCCAAACCTGAATCTCTGTGCATTGTCCTATTTGACCGACTTAAGATTCAACATAAGTTGTCTTTGCATACAAGTTCATAGATCAAATGATGCATCTTCCTTGATCATCCTGTAAGTGGCATTTACCACTGCAGTAGAGACAAAATTAATTCTGCTAGCGGAGAACATCCGGTAACCTATCACAATACAGGCATACTTGACCAGATCATCCTTGATTGAGTTGATGGTCATACCACATGAGTCACTCACTGAATTGGTGAGCTTGGATATTTTAGTCTTGCTAACCTTCCTTAGGGCTAGCACTTCCCCTGTATTGTAGAAACCAGTGATGGCATGAATCACTTCCGGTGTGATATCATGCATCTACTCTAGGTACATCTTTTCACTATGTGCCCTTCTTAGAATAATGTGAATGTGATCATCCAAAAATCTTCAAGAAAGTAAAGTGCATTTTGAAGTTTCTTCTTTTCCAGAATACTGAATTCTAGTTTAATCTTCTTATCATATCTGCATAATAAGCTCAGCTGGGATGGGATTACAAGAAACCCTAGGTCTTTGATTTTGCAGTCTATGTAATCAGAAATCCCTTCTTCTACTATGACACTAGCTGGTACTTGAGACAGGGCATTGTATTTTGACTTTTTCTTAATGAAGTCCATAGAATCAACAGTTGCACTAAAGCTATCATGAGATGCGGAAGCCGTGATAAACACATAATTATGAAAAATACCTTCGCAGATTGAAATTTAGGGCTTCGCAATTTGGACTTTGCTTCACACTCCTTCAGTTGCAGAGATGTCGCTTTGCATCCAACAGATGTTTGCTTCAGATTCTTCTTCAGGAATTTGATAAATTCTTTGATTCACAGTGTAAACCATTTTCCTTCGCTCTGCACTTGAAAAACTTCTTTGCTAAAAAAATGATAAGTGAGAAATGATTTCAAAATTCCTTTTTAATAGGTTCTCCACCTACCATAATAAATGCTCCAATATTAGGGTATAAACCCTAATTTGCCTTTTATCATTTTCACTCTTCTGTCGACTAACAGGTATCTCATACCGGTGAAGGTCTTTTACTAGTGTAAATCGGATGTTCAAAGTATTTCTCCATTTGCTCCCCCTAAGCTTTTATGATGCTTAGTTTGTCGGTTTTGTGATTTCCACACTAGGTGCAGAAACCGGTTCTTCTTGCAACATCGATGGTTTCTTCTTCTAGGTTTTTTTCATAACCGCTTGAACAGTTTCAACATCAATTTTTCCTTCCGGAGTGACTGGTATATCATCCGATATACTCTTTCTACTTTTGCAGATTCTTGTAATGTGACTCAGATTGTTGCAATGATAGCAAACCATTCTAGGTGCTCTCCAAGGTCCATTATTCATGTTTCCATTCTTCCTTCTACATGTTGCAGCAGTGTGACCATGACCATACCAAATCCAATAGTTTGCTCTGCATCTGATTGCCGCTTGATAGCCACTGCTATGTGACTGATGATTATATGTATTAAACTAGTTGGGATTCTGGTTCACAAAAGGTTCCAGACCAACTCCTTGAGTCCTCTGAGGATATCTTCCAGTGTTGTTCATAACAGACCTGCATTCAGATGCTCTATGCCCAAAATTGTTGCATGCATAATAATTACCATTGAACTTATTGGATCTAGGTACATTGTTTATAAAGTAAGGAAAATTATTGTAGGCTTTGCTCCTACACACATTGGCAGTATGTCCTTCTTTAAGACAGTTAAAGAAAACAGGTTTAAACTTTTTCTTACCTTTATCTTTGAATGTCGGTTGCTTCTTTGATGCTTTAGCATTTGCACCAAAGGTCTCACCTACCTCATGATCAGAGAAACCAAGTCCATTGGTATTCTTTACCGGTTTGGCTGATTCAAGCTTCTGTTCTAGCTTGATAGTACTCTTGTTGAACTTAGCAAGTATTTCCTTTGACTCAGAGAGTTCTTTGGAAATAGCACCATTGGATTCCTTCAAAGGTTGTATTCTCAGAGATAGCCATGTTTAGTTCACCTTGTACTTCTTCTTTTTCCATTTTTCTCTCATGAAGGTGAGCGGTAAGTACACTGATCTCCTGCTTCAATTTGGAGATCTCATGATCTTTATCCTTAACCAGATCTTTAACTTTCCTCCAGTTCTCAAGCTCTTGACACATTCGGATAGTCAGTCCTTCCAACTCCTTTCTCAAGATGGAATTTGATTCATTCAGCTTTTCAACTTCTTGAATTAGGGCTTCCATATCCGCTTCATCAAAAGAACTATTTTCTTATAGCTCCATCAGTTTTTTAGCATGCTCTCTTCTTTTTGCCTGAGAGGCATTATATTTTACCATAAGTTCATCATAGGTTTTCTCAAACTGAGTGAGCTAATGAGTAAGTTCCATCATAGTGTATTCCCATATATCTCTTTCCAAGTGGTTAAACTTATAGAAAGGCAGGCTCTGATACCAAGTGATCAATACTAAGAGGGGGGGTGAATTAGTATACTGAAAAACACTCTACTTGAACACTTAAACAACCTAGTAGTAAACCGGTAAAATAGTTTGGAAAACAAACCGATTAGCACACATGCAAACCAAATAGAAAATAATGCATTCACCCATAGAAGCACAAGCACCATAACACAAGAGATTTTGACCTAGAAACCCAAATGGGAAAAACCACGGTGAGATGAAACTCACAAGTAACTATCTGCAAAATAGGAACCAGACCGGTTAAGGTCAGACAATGTTCTTTACCAGAACAAATCCTATTAGGAATCTCAATCTTTGTTAGGGGACAAGTCTAGTTAAAGACTACCTTGCTAGAGGATTTACAAAAGGATTTTGGGCCTACTTGGTTAAGGGCTTCAGACTTGTTGAAGATGTGAGTAATCAACAAGTGAGTGATCTAGCAAATTGCACATATTGCTTGGTTAGATCCTTGATAGCTTGTTCCTAATGCATTCCAGCATTACTTCAATCTTCAGTAACCCTCACTCTGTTACAACTCAGAGACTTGATCTTCTCAATTAAGATCACACTTACAAAACTCATCAACTACCTTAAACCCTAGCAACCCCCTAAAACCCTAGACATGATGTCCTTATAAAGGAATCTGATTTCATGTCGGTCCTAGGATTACAATACAATTTCCTAGGTTCAATGCATCTAGACATATTTGGTAACACAACACAAAAAGCACCACCAAAGTGTCGGCACCGCCAAACAATTGATGGATGGTTACTCATCACAAAATGCCTGTTGGTAACTCATCACAGAGTATTACCGGTTCATACAGAATACCAGTTTAAGCAAAATATCAGTTGCTGGTTTGACAAAATGAAGACTGGGAAATATGAGTTGTGCTGCTTCGTTCCTTCATACCGCTTGAGATCCTCGAACTGCTTGGGGTCTTCATACCACTTCAAATTGGTAAACACTTTCTGCAAAACACCAATAGTCTAAGGACTAACACATGATACTGGTTAGGAACAATTACCGGTTGAGCATAATGCTTACATTCACAAAGTGATCTCATAACAAGTTTGTGTTCATCAATGACAATCACAACATAATCATCAAAAATGCAAACACCAAGTGCAAGTGGTCCTAAAATAGGGCCCCAGGGATTATTAACGGCCATAGATAAAATGATATTCAAAGGTGCAGGGTTGATTACACTAGGGAAATCAACACCATGTAATGTTAGGGCTTGACAAATAGGAGATACAGGGAATACAAAAGAGGGAGTTGGACGTCTAGTCTTGGCTCTTGTTCTAGGTGTACAAGAGATTAAGAAGCTGGAATCTTGGAGTTCCTAAAAATTAAATCAATCACCCCTTCATGCCTTTGAGATCTCATATATCTTCTTGACTCCGGCCTATTTATAATATAGTACTTGCTTCAAATAGAGAGTCTTACGTATCTTATGATTCATCCTCCAGTTTTATTATCTAACTCCCCAGCAGAGTCACCAAAAAACTATTGGTTAACAAATTTAGCCTTTCATAATTTTATAATGAATGACTCATGTATTCCATTAGTTTTATGAAAGAAAAATAGAACCAATAGCTGGGTAATCAAGTGAATTGTTTACCCTCTGCATAAGGGTGCAACTTCCCATATGATGTTCAATGAATGTTTAAATAGACACAAATATTAACTCCACTTTTAACTAGAAAGTGAGAAATGGCTTTTCACATTCATCTTTCAACACCATATGAATGCCAAGAATATAAACACTCTATATGTAAACCCACATATTTACAATAAAAAATAACTTTATCTCTAAGAATTTCTAATTATAGAAACAATAAATCATGGACTCTGATTGATTCTCTCTTGTGTCTCACAGGACAAGAGGAATCATATCAATACAAAGATAACAAAAGAATTACTAATCACATTCATTCACAAATATATTGAAAGTGGATAATTAAAGAAGCAACAGATTCAACACAAACAAATTTATCTCAACAAATATTCTCTTTCTGCATTCAAAAACATAGATTTGAAAGTTGCTGAAAATGTCTAATTTTATTCACTGTTAAAATGGATTCATTGAGAATCCACAAGTATTTAAAATAAAGTTTGTCAATCTTTACAAAATTTCTCGGACCTTTTTTAAGTCCTCTTTTAGAAATATATACCTAAACTTTCTACCCTAACCACGCGGTAACCACAAAGTTACACTGCTCTGCCCGAGGGTAAGTTAAATAGTTTGTTTTTTAAAAAATAAATTATAAAACCTTTTTTTGGATAAAACCAACAAAAAGCAAAGAAAATGCAGGAACAATTATTCAATTCATGGAAAAGGGCGACTAGTTTGATTCTTCTTCCACTCTGTGAATGCCTTCATGAATTGTTGGATGACAGGTTCATTTGGAATTCCTACGTGTAAAATCCATTGTTGCCAAACCTATTTATCACGATGCACCTTACTTTATCAACATGGTTGTCCAAATGATGTATGCATAAAAACATCAAGGATTCAATTTTGGCAATGGTAGAGAAATATTTCTTTGTGACCATTGTTGAATTCTTGACCATGCCAATTTACAATTCGTAAGATTTTCTTATGGCATCAGCGGTGTCAATGGTTTGTCCATCCTCCTTCATATATTTCACTTTATTACATTTCAGATCATTAAGCATGTTTAATATCAATTCAAACAATTCTCGCCCAAGTTTAACAAATTCCTCATAGCCCTATTTTATTACTGAATTTCTCCATTCAATGTTCTTTTTGTAAATGTATAGAACATTGTCATCAAATCCTTGTAAAGGCTTTTCTGCAAGGAATTTCATTACACCATGCTTTTGAACTTCTTCCATGTAAGCTATTGTTCGGGCCCATTTGGCTTCTTTGTTCTTCCGGGCTATTTTTTCCTTTCCCAATTCTCGGATAACTTTAGCAGCATCATCATACACCTTGCTCAAATGCCCAATGTATTATTTTCCCTCTTTCCTGACCGTATGCAACCATTCAAGGAACACCCCATGCACCATTTTATTCCTTTGTACTTCTTCTATCAACTTCTGATAGCTAGGGGATTTAGGATCAAAGAGTGTTGGTTCCATAGACAATGGCTGAGTATTTCATCCATTGTTTGCATCAATATATTCCTCCATTTGTTTCAAGGTTTCTTTTAGTTCTTTTTAATATTTTTCATCCTTCCAGGTCCTAGTTATGATCTTTTTCATGGAAACTTCAAGATGAAGAACATATGTGGCCCGAGAAGTAGTACCAATATTCACCTTTCCGACAGTGAAATCCTGGACTGTAGGGTCCTCTATTTTCTCATCTGTCAGTGGACATGCTATCTCTACAATCCAATTCCCACTGCCAGCAACAAAGTAAATTCTTGATATGGTTTTCAATTTCTTCACTTTGGCAGTCTTCCCCAAGCATTTGCTCACCATATCTTCCAAAGGAACCGAAACTAGAACTACATTTCTTTTCTTTCTATTCAAGGTATTTTCTAACCAAAGAGGCCCACTACACACATAAGTTTCATTAGAGTCGGCTGCAATTTCTTTTTCATTCCTTACTACCAATGTAGTATTAGTATTTGCCAAAATATCCACCTACTGAGTGTCATTTGTATCACTAACATTTAGCACATCCAAGTTTGGATGAGTTGAAGGATCTTCCATATTAGTAGAGGCTTCTAAATCAACTACCACCAAATACACAAGAGATTTCTTAGCTCTGCTTCTAGTTCTAGCCTTGGTAATCCTGGTAGGAACTAGTTCTCTTTTGATTTCCAACGGCCTGGCAATCTAACCAACTTTAATCTATGTTATGGCTAATCCTGCAACACAAGCTGTAACCCAAGAGTTAGCCAATGGGACTTCTAAGGACAATGTTGAACCTTTCTTAGAGCCCTTTCCCATTATTTACTCCCTTAGCCATTTCTCAGTTCTTCTGATAACTGGGAATGTCCTTGTTTGGATATGGTCTTCTTCATCTTTTTCCCAATCCACTTCTGGACAGACTCCATTTTTCCTATCATCCACAAAGTAAGGATCCATAAGTTCACTCTCATCATCCTTGACATTAGCAATGTTCATTTTCAACTTAAAGGCCATGACCTATTGTAGGGCAAACCTTTGGTGTGTCCTCTTCCTAACTTCAAACTCGTTGCAACAATCAACTCAAAAATCCTCAATATCTAGCACATGGATAAAATATTTTCTAAATGTTAGATGAGCAGCGAAAAACCCCTTAGCATCAAAGTTTTCTCACCGACCATATAATGGAAAATTCAATTTCTTAAATTGAAGTTCCAAGTTCAAGGCATTAGAGACACTATTACAAATAAAATAAGTTAATTCAGTTGGAAATAAGACTCGTGATTGATGTCTAGCTCTGTACTTTGTATCAATATAGGCCAGCTACCTACATATCTCAATTAAAATCTTTCTTGTAAATGCATATCTAGGCAGCTTGTATGGTTCTCCTTCAAAATCCGCTACCCTTAGGTAGGTAAACCTGGGAAACTGTATGAAAAAGTTGTCGTAAGTACCAATCAAATGTATAGATTCATCTGACAATATTCTATGAATGTTTCCCTTAAGTTCATACACCATCCTACCTAGGAGTATGTCATGCAGTTTACGATAATTTTTACAGGACCTTTGTTGTTGATGATGCAGATGATCTTCAAATATTCTCATATCATCCACCCATGCTTCATAGTACAAACCTAGCCATGATCTAATGCATGCCAAGAAATATAGAATATATGATGACATATAGAAGTTTTTGTTACCGAAGCAACTCAAACCTTCATGCAACCTGTCTACAATTAGTTCCTCCTAGTCAATATATCTTTTCTCACCAAAAATAACCTGTATGAAGTAATACATCTAATATTCCCAATAAAAGTCAATTTGGTTCCCTCTCACTCTATGTAACAGAATGACTATGTCCCTAACTTCTTTGATCAGATGTTCCCAGGTCAATGGACATGGTAGCTGGGAACCTCCTCTTTGAAATTTTAATAGCCAGTTCCTTGCAATAACATTCCTATAGAATGATTTATTTTTTGAGAAAAGCCCTTGTGATTTACACACCATCCAATCCTTATATTGTTCCTTCTCAGGTATTTTCATAATGGCAATAACAACCTCCCGACTAACCCTAAGCAAAACCTCACCATCTATGCTTCTTACACATCTCTCAACAAGGTCATATCTATTCATCAATTCTAGAACTAGCTTAGGACATGGCACCACTGGAGGGAAAGTTACCACTTCCACTAACCCACTATCCATAATCCTTTGCATTAATGGAGAGCCACTAGAATTTCATGCCCTTTCATGAAATTCATCTAGGTCTATTGATCATAGAAAAGTGTCCGCCTAACTTTGAAAAAGTACAAACTAACCAAGACTATTGGTCTATCATGGGCAATTTAGGTCTCATTTTAAATTTACCAATAGAAAGAAAATACAACAAGGGAGACAAATTGAACCAACTGAACAACCAAGCAAAGCTTCCAATTTAAGAAATCACAGGTATGAGGAGAAGATTTTGAACTCACCATTCATGTAGAGCTCAGAATCTAAAGAGACAAGAATAGAAAATATCGCCTATGTAAATCCCTTACTTACCAAATTAGGCAAATGCAGAAGGCAAGTTTTTTTTTTGTTTTTTTTTTATTAAGCAAATCTCGTGAACAGGCTTAAAAATTAGTCAATCAATTTGATATAATCATAAATGCATGCTTATCTATGCCAAATTATTCCAAAAAGACTTAATTCTGACAATTAATTAATTACAAGTCTTTTCCCACCAATCCTTCCCTAAAATAATGATTCTCTAGTGTGGCTCTTCATCACAACTCATTCCCTCAAAGTTCAGCTTTTAAATCCTGAATATTCCCTCCATACTGATGCTTCGTAATTTTCATACCTGCCACCTTTATGTCCAGAGATAATTACTCATTGAACTTTGAACTTTGAACCCTCCAAGAAGTAGTTCATATTTCAAGTTCAAAAGAATAGAATAAGGACAAACCAAGATAGAGACACCACAAGGCCACGACTTACGCGTTACAAAGACAAGACTTAGAAAAGACTCAACTTTCTCAACATTGAACTTGAACCTTGAACTTTAAAAAGGTTCAATCGTTCAAGTTCAATGACAATTGACACTAAGACCGTTAACTTCTAATTAGAACAAATCTGTGACACAACATGCTCCACTTGAACCTGAACCTTGAACTTTGAAAAAGGTTCAACTGAGAGGTTAGTTAAAAAAAAATCTTAATAAGACCAAAACCGAGAATTACACAAACCTAGACTAAATAAACACTTCTTATTTTAAATAACATGAGAACAAAAATGCCTCAAGAAAATGAGGAGGGTAACAACATGTATACACTGAGAAGTAAAAAATGAGTATATATCCACTAACTCTAAATTAAACTTGGATGTAGGTGCAAAATGATAAGCCGCATACTAATCCCATTGATCCAGCACTACACCTTCCTTCAGATGACCATCTTTCAAAATATTGTGACCATATGACCCTAATAGCTTCTTCTCAAAATTCTCATATTTACCAAGTGATTTTAAAAGAGGAGCATGTGCCTCCAATATCCTTGACTTACACTGCTCAAGAGCTTCTATCTTAAATTCTATTATAAAAATGCAAGATTGAAAACTACTAAAATTGTCTCCTCCCAGCAAATATTGATTCATAATCACTTCTTCACCCAAGGCCAATATTTTATTCAAATTTCTACATTGCTTTGCAAAGTCTTTGATACTATACTCACTTCCTAATATGTTGACCAATCTCTTATTTCTTTCTCTATTTTGAGGATCTTTTCAAAAATTCCTATTGTACACTGTAGGAAAAGTCTTACCTTTGAAACATTCTATTTTGCCCAAGACTTTGTAGTGATAGCTACTTTCCTTATTTAAATAACAGTTCTTACATCACCCTATGGAAGCAATGATGTGGAAGGAAATGTGTCATCTGTTCTTGAATCCAAAGGCTTCCCCATTTCCACAAGAAATTCTTTATATTGAACCAACTGTGCCTTTACCTGTAGTTGGGAATTATTCTCTTTCTCCATTCTACTCCTTATGATGCTAGAAGAAAAATCTAAAGTATGAAGCTCTCCCCACTTTGTTTTCTTTCCCAACCTAGCCTATGACACTTGGTATTTCAAAGGGCCCTCTCCTTCTATCTCCACAAGAGCTGCAACATTGGAAATTACATCACCTTAGCCAGTTCTAGACAAATGGTGAATTGTCTTAGCCTTCTTTGTTTTCTTTAGTTCCTCTATAATAGCCTACTGCAATGTCAGTTTAGGTAATACTACTTTATGTTTCTTATCAAAAGTGAAGGTTATCCATTATGTTGTTCCCTCATCTATGTTCCCTTCTTTAGTTGTTATTTGTGCAATCACCCTTCCAGCTTCATGTGATGACTCTTCCTTATTTTTCTCTTCTTCTTCAACTTGTGTATCCAAAGGAGCTTGGTCCTCTTCCTAAATAGGAAGTCCTAGTGTAACAAGTTGTTGTTGCTGCTGAAGCATTTGTTTAGCCAAGTTTTCCTGTAGACCACCATCAATATCGAGTTGTTGTTGATATTCTTCTAACTTCTCGCTTGCTCATTAAGGTCCTTAATTGGCTCTTCAATTTTTTTTTCCTTATCTCCACTTGCTATATCTTTGAACTATTTTTTTCCATCTTATGGAGTAAGAACCAACCTTTCATCACGTTCTTCATCTTGTCCTTGTTCAATTTCTTCTTCTTCATCCTGATGTTGTTCTTGTAGACCCTAATCATCTACATCCATACGAGATACCTACAAAAGTTTTGATACTTTTTGTGCAACGGGCTCCTTTCATTTCTCCACACTAGAAGGATTTGTTATCTTTCTCTACTTTTGTTCTACCTTCTTTGGTGCTGGCTCAGCTTCCTCTAGGTCTGATTCAGACTCCACATTATGAATAGTTTATGTTTTAGTTATAGGAGTCATTGTAGGTGAAGGAATTTGTGAAGCAATAGAAGATGGAGTAAAAGTTGCTTTAGCCAATGGTGGAGGTGGTGTTGAAATATTAGCAGAAACATACATGGTTGATGTGCTTGCTAGTGTTGTTACGGTAGTAGTGGTAGTAGTGATAGTTGGGGTAGTAGTTGTAATAGGAGTAGTGGAAGCACTAGAGGGTGGAGAATCTTGAGAAGGATATTCTGTTGTTTCTATAACACCCTCAATGGAAGGCCTAATAGGGTGAATCTTTGCTTGTGGTTTGGCCCCTAGGCCCATTGTTATCCCCAAGCTTACCTGTTTTGCCAAATATTCTACTTCTTTAATTTTCTTAGCTAATTTCTGCTTCAAATCCTATGTAGTCAAAGGAATTTCAGCTTCTTCATCAGGATTTGTGGATTTTTTCTTCCTTGAATCTGATCTAGTCCTTCTTGTATACTCCTTATGTACCCTAGATTAAGGATTATTAGTAGGGATATTCTTATGTTTACCTTTGGAAGCAGTAGGTTTAATCCTGAAACTTAACCACTTTCTTGTTCTATCTATTACTTCTTGAGAAATTGTATCAATATCTTCTACCTCCTGTTGTGACCATCTAATTGGAGGGAGCAACCTCTTATCTATCCCTATCTCCTTATACATCGGATCTAGAAAAATGCCATCTTCATGCAATTGTTTGGGTATATTAGTTTCAATACCAAAATCTCTTATTTGTAGAATAGTGAGGCAATGATAATATTTCTCCCTTTCCTCAAATATATCCTAAAGATTGGCCCAAAAATCCTCCAGGGCAAGATGACGTCGTTCATATACTTTTGGCATAATTAGTCCTTTGAATTTATTAGTAAAGTTGTCTTGAATAGTTAAAAGGTTTTAGTTGTAGTTCTTGTTATTCTTTCTTAGTAACCTTAGCCACATTAATTTTCTAACATCACCAACACCCCCACTTCTATACTAGCTTCATCGCCTTCTTTCTTAGCCTAAATACAATATCATGTGTCAACCTTATAATAACAGGGAATAAGAATGAGTCATTGATTCTCTTATAGTGAAACCTAGATTCTTTCAATGACTATTGTTATAATATTCCCATACAACAAACTATCCTTCTTCTTCCTCAAATTTTCCCTCAATCTACAGCCTTGGAAATTGACCTGATCTAGCTATAACCTAAATAACATAAGATGTGAATAAGAATTTCTTTGTATTATGCACTTCTCTAAGCTAGTCTCTAATATTATCTAACAAAATTTGAGCCCAGTCATAATATTGTCGTCCATCAAAAATTGTTAGCATGAATGAGAACATCCATGGTTGAAAGTGTCTGCATGCAGTTTTGTCGAATGTCTTACTAAGCATTATGATTAAATCCATTTGTGATTCTTTGAAATCCTACCGCAAAATTTCATTTTCTTTCAAGCTTGTCTTTCTCTCCTCCTCAAGCCATTTCTCATTAATTATTTTCTTGCATTGGCTCATATTCTAGTTCCATTCTCTTTCACCATCTAGTTCCCCTTCAACCAATACTTCCCTCCTAGTGGAAATATGAAATACCAAGGCCAACATTTTCGATGATAAATCAATCATCGGTCTCTCATCAACATCTACACATTGCCTAGTATTGTGGTTATTCAATTGTGCAACTTTCATTATGAATTTTGATGCCTTTACTAACAATGGGAAAATAGTTTCCTCTACCAAACCAGATCTCTTAGTCCTCCTATACTCTACATCTAGTCCTAGTTTCTTCAATTAACTTTTTATATCTTGAAGCTCTAGATGTGCCTAATATTTATGTCTATGACCCATTGGATTGCATCCTCCAACTTGGATGCATATGTTTGCCCCTAGTACTGATATTTCATCAAGATAGCAACTTTTCAAGATCCTTAGTCTTTCAGGAAGATTCCATCAATCAAAGCTAACCCTACAAAACACACCAATCCAACATCAAACACTATTCAAAGAAAAATCACTGCAAAAATAGCTCACCTCAGGACTTCGGGATCCCAGGGTTCCAAGGTGAGAAAACACAAAAAACACAAAGAAAAATTGACTGTTTGAAAGTCTGGAGTCTTGAGCTAAAATAAAAAATAGAACTAACAAACTGGAAACCTCGGGGTTCTGGGATACCAAACTTGCCAAAAAAAGAAAAGAGCACCACTTTGAGAACTCGGGAACTCGGGTTTCCAAGGTGATGAGACCCTAACAATGAAAACAAACTTGGGACTTTGAGATACCGAGGTTTTGAGGTGGGACTCTAAAATGCAACACAAGACTTTGGAAAACTGAAGTCCTAGTAAACTACAAATATGGAATAGAAAAAGGATCTCGCGACCATGGGACTATGGGGTTTCGAGTTGAAAAGATATTAAAAAATAAACTAACTCAGGAACTCAGGGACCCTAGTTTCTGAAGTATTGAGACCTAAGACATAAGGCCTAAGACCATTTCAGGAACTCAAGAACCCGAGTTTTTGAAGTGGTACAAAATAAATGAAAAACCCTAAGACTGTCATTTCAGAAACTCGGGAACCCTGGTTTCGGAAATAACATGAAAGCCAAAATACCCTAACCCTGAACTTTGGGATCCTGACATTCTGATGTTAGGGTATAAAACCAAAAACTTAAAGAAAAACAAACAAAACAAAAAAAAATTTAAGAAATCAAAACTTAAAAAAGCAAAATCTAACCTAAAACACATGCAAATCCAAATAGGGAAGGTGAGAAATCCACCTACCTGGCATGAAAAACAAAGACCATGCTTGATCAAGAGTGCGACGATGCAAAGTCAAAGCTCTGAATTCGGATGAATGAGTGCACAAATGAGCTCAAAATTAACCTCCAGCCATATTTATACCCCCAACCAAGCACCATAGTAAATGCGACTTCGGGAACTTGGGAACTCAGGTTTCTGAAGTGCAACACAAACAACAAGGTCAGAACCTTGGATTTTTGGGTGACAAACAAATAACAAAAACAACCAACCCAGGAGTTCGAGACCCTGAACCACCGGGATGATAACTCCAAAAGAAAACAATCACTTTGGGAGTCTAGGAAACTTAGTTTCCAAAATGATGTTCCAAAACAAAACAAAAATACAAACTTGGTAGTTTGGGAAGACAAACTTCCAAACAAGGCACTCAAAACAAATAAAAGGTCACTTCCGGAGTTCAGGAACCCGAACTTCCAAAGTGGCCAAAGACAAAACTTAAAAAACAAACGAAAACTAAAATGAAAAAAAGGACAAAAACCCAAAAAGGGGACCCATATTTTCAGGAGAATGAAAATAATGGGAATAGATATGCTGGGCATAACAAATGGTTACTATGTGGGAAAAATGACTCTAGGTATTTTAGAACTTCAAAATCTTTGATTTATCCGACGCCTACGGCTACTATCACTCAAAACAATGTATAAGAGAAAAATATGAGTGAACTCATGAACAAGCGACCAAATCTAGAACTGAACAAGATCAACTCTTAAGTATGTGCGCTTGATTCATTACTCCATCATTTTCAATACTGAAGATAAATAAAAGAAACTGGGCCCAAGCTACATAGTCGAAGTTAATCAATGTGTTCTATTCAAGATCATCCTGGGCATAGCTCTATTGCTAACCGAGCGTCCATAGCCCCTATAGAAATACCACTGGTTCCCATCAAGCAGTGCTCTATGGCTAGCCAGACATCCATAGCCATAGTGGAGATTACTTGAAACATCAAAATTTAGTTGCAGTAAGTGAATTATTTCTTTTCTCTTTGTATTTATTTTCTTCTTTTTGTAGAACATATTTTACCTCATAGAATATAGAATAGTTATTTCTTCGCAACCTTAAAGAAAATTTCAAACATTGAAGTCCGATTACTGCGTTGGGAGCCATAGTGGACAACTTGAAACATTGTGACTTCTGATTTTTCACTTGGAAACAAGTTCTTCAGACATCTTACAAAATTTTCTGATGTAATTTAGTATGATTATGGTGCTGAGTAATCAAGTTTTCCTTCTCCAATTGAGAGTCAAGAACTCAAATCATAATTAAACCATTATGTATCACCTTGGATTAATGTAGACAAAGATTTCAAGATTAAACAAGACATAAGGAAGTTAGAAAGAGCAGAGATTTGAAGTCTCTCAGTATTTTCCAACTGGTTATGCAAAGAACACCAATCCTATAAAATGTTTGAAAATAAACGTGTCCTGACACAACAAACCAAAACTGAACATAACTAAATAAACGACCAACATACAAACCAAAACAACATGACTAAACTAACATAGTACAAAAGATCCAGCTTCACTGAGGATTAATAAAAATAATTCTTGGGAAAATGACCATTGACGGGAAGTGGTACAAGTTCTCCAATTAGAGAGCTCAATCTGAAGGTGTTCTCTCCTAAGATCTCAGCAATCGTATAAGGACCTAACCACAATCTCTTGAACTTATGGTGATCACCCCTATTTTCCTTGGCCTTGTCCCATAAAAGAACTACGTTAGAGATCTAAAAGGATTTCACCTTGGCTCTTTTATCAAACCATCCTTTTCTCATTAAGTTTTAACAAATTCAGGAGGTGAACTTCTACCTGGTCCTCAATTTCAAGTTCTTTAATCAATTGGAGGATAGGGATTTGTAGATTGACCAGGAAAACAAGGGTTTGGCCATAGATAATATAGTATGGAGAAGTTCCCAAGGAAGCTTTAACTCTTGTGCAATCAACCAATAGGGCGTATCTTAATTGATTGTGCCAGTCCCTAGGGTTTTTCTCAAGTATCCTCTTAATAACATCTAAAAAAAAAATATTTGTGGATTTAGCTACCCCATTTCCTTGTGGACAATAATTAGATGAGAATTTCAAAACTACCTTGTACTCATATGACCATTGCATCAATTGTGTTGAAGTAAAATTAGGGCCATTGTCACATACCAGAGCAAATGGCATACCAAACCTGGTGACAATATACTCATCAAAGAATTTAAGAACAACTTTTGTAGTTGCATTCTTGCATGCCATTGCCTCCATCCATCAAGTGCAATAATCCGTTGTTGTCAGAATGAACTTGTGTCCTATAGACGAGTTAGGATTAATAACACCAATGAATTCTAATGCCCATTGGGCAAATGGTCTTACCTCAAGTAGTGGTTGGAGAGGCATGGCAAGGTTTCTCTCCCTAGAAGTAGTCATTTGACATGTGTGACAATGCCAAACATGTTCTTGGGTATCTTTAAAATGTTGGGCTAGTAATATCTAGCCTTCAAAATCTATTGTGTTGTTGCATCTACTGACCCATGGCCTCTACCATACTTCCCATGGAGTTACTCTATCATCTTACGGGCTTCCTAGTGATCAAGACATCGAAGGTAAATACCTTCATAGTTCTTTTTCTTAAGTGTTGAATCCTTGATCATATAATTGGCACTCTTGAGCCTTAACAATCTCCTTTGTGTAGTCACCAACCCCTCAGAATACTTGTTATTTAGAAAGATGAAGACCAAGTCAGTGTACCATGGGTCTTGAGTGAATGATTGTAATGTATACTAGTGGCACTGGATAAGAGGGGTATCAGTTGCCATAGCTTGTGACAAACCCTGACCTCTAACTAACCTCACTTGATGCATCTCTAGATCAAATTCTTGTAGAATGACCATCCATTTTCCTCGGCATTCCCCCATATCCGATTGTATAAGCAGTGACTTAATTGCTTGATTAGGTACAATCGCATATATCTTGCTCCTCAAGATATAATGTCTAAACTTCTTAACTCCTCTTAGAAGGGCGAAAGCTTTATTGTCGAGAGTAGAATATCATACCTCAATATTATTGAAAGGTGAAATCATGAATGCGATTTTTTTTTCATCCCTTACTTGCCTCTGTGTCAAAACAACAACACCAAAATGCAATGAGGCAAAATAGTATATGTAAAATGGTAGAGTATAATCAGGACTAGTCAACATGGGAGCTTTTTCAATGAACTTCTTGATCTAGGAAAATGCATCTTTTTCTTCAGTGTTCCACTCTATCTTGGCATCCTTCTTCATCATCTTGTTTAATGGCTTAACTATCTCTGCAAATCCTATGATGAATTTTCTTACAAAATTAATGTTCCTGAAGGAAGACCTCATCTCTTTTTACTCTCAGGCATCTACAATTTTAACAATGCTTCCACTTAGTCTACATCGATGGATATTCCTCTTCTAGAGATCACGTGACCAAGGAGATTCCCTTCAGCAACCCAGAATACACACTTTTTGGGTCGATGCATCTTTCTAGAACTTTACGCAGGTGGTCTGAATGATATTCCCCGATTTTGGAGAATATGGTGAGGTCATCCATATATATGATGATTCATTTAACCATAAATTCCTTGAAGGATGTATCTATCTCCCTCTGAAATGTTGGCCCAACATTAATCAACCCAAATTGCATCATGTGGTATGCATAGGTAACCCACTTTGTAGTAAATTCTATCTTCATTGTAAGGAATTTAAGTAGTGGAACAACTTCCTACACTAATCTTGAGAGGAGGGTAATGCAAATTTTTTTACAAATCTTTACAATAGTCACAAAAAATAGAAATAGATATAATAACATGCAAACCATAACACAGTGATTTACGTGGGGAAAACCCTTTCGGGAGAAAAACCCCACACTCCAAAAGCCGCCCAATATATTACTCAGCAATCAAAACAACTTACAATATACTTGTAGAGCAAGCTCTTCACAAGAGTACTGCTAATTAGAGATTCAGAGGTAACTCAATAGCCATAAGACTCTTACACACAACCTCTATCTCACACACCTCATATATAGGTGATACGATACAAGAAACTGTCAAACAGTATTACAAAACCATGGGATAAAACCACCCAATAAGGTGTGGCCAACCTTATCTCACTTCTAGATACTCTATGATGTGTCCCTCCCTTTTTATAGCTCATTTATGTGTCTGATGTATTTTATATTTCCTATTTAATGAGTGCAAACTTCCGGATGCCATAACTTGAGAACCGTGTGTCCTATTGATGAACCGTTTAAAGAGTTAGAAAGCTCGTAAAATTCTCTATTTCCTTGTAATCTGCTATGCTACTAATGCCCACTTTTAAAGATATTTTGTGGCCTCTAAAGTCCTAAATATCAAATTTAAACCTTTCATTGGACCCCTCCAAAATTGAAAATTTAATATCTTCAAAACCACCTATGATCTTGCAACGTAACTTTATCGGAATGCTTATCTAGCTGGCCAAAAGCTTCGGGGAGAATTTCACACTATTTCATGCTCAAATGAAAACGTACTATAAATAGTAACCTCATGTAAATGCAAGGTTGAGACACCATTTTCCCAACATTCATGTGATCTTCATTGTTCACCAACACTTGGTTATATCTAGACTAACAATCAAGGAATGACATCATCTATGAACCATTAACAATTTGTAACACCTCATCTAGGGAAGGTAGTGGATAATTATCTTTCTCTGATGGTTTATTGAGGTTATGGAAATCAACACAAAGTCTAATGTCTCCATTATTTTTCCTTACTAGCACTAAATTAGTGACCCAAGTGGAGTGGAGTACAGGAAAAATAATCCTAGCAACGAGCAATTTTTGAACTTCGTTGAAAATAAGGGATTCTATCAATAAATTGACAGGTCGTTGTTTCTTCCTAGATGGCTTTGTTTTGGGTTGAAAAGGTATAATATGTGTAATAATAGATGCGTCAAATGTTTTTTAGGTCTTCATATCCACATGCTATAACATCAATATTTTTCTTTAGGATTTGTATGATTTTTTCCCTCTCAATCAGAGTGCAAATCTTCCCAATATAAACTATCTTCTCTTGACCTTCTTGACCAATATTGTGTGGTTCATATTTTCTAGTATCTAAATCAGTGGTCATTCTTTCTTTTATGCTAGGATCAGAGTCAAAAAACCACTCTAAAGTGACCATACCTTTAGGAATTACGTTCGTGGGGAGATTGACAATTTCTTCATTACACTCTTCATCAATGGTATCTGATCTATCATCTTCATCAATAATCTGGTCCTTGAAAGCACCAAAATTAACAAGGAAAGCTAAGATGTGTCTATCATCTTCAAAGACTTGGAAATACTTGATATTGTCGGGTACGACGGGTATGGAGACCAGCTCTATAGAAAATATTTTTAGAGGTGGTTGACTTATTGGTTTCAATGTACTTGCTGCTACACCCAATGCATATGATATTCCATTTGTTTTTCTTGGTACTAACTAGATGTTGAAAGCATCAAAATCCTCAATCAACCCCTATACCTAGTTTCTATATGCTGCCAACCTTTTATCATGACATGCATACTGATTTCTTATTTGCTTAACTACCCACTTAGAATCTCATTGTACTTTTAAGCATTTGACTCCCTTTTTATGGGCAAAGAGGAGTCCCCTAACTAGGGCTTTGTATTCAATCCTATTGTTGGTACAAGATAATTGGAGTCGATAGGAGGATAAAAAGGTTTTTCCCTTGGGATTGGTTAATTCAACTCCGGATCCACTACCTTGCTTAGATCTGGATCCATCAAACTTTAGAAGCTAGATTTCAGCCTTTAATTTATTTATATCATTTAGCTTGGGTTTGACAATCAACGGGGGAGGATTTCTATCTAAAAATGGTTGTTTCCCATTTATTTTAACATCTTCTAGTATCTAAGGTTGTTCATTTACATTTTATGGGAATACTTCGATTGTAGCGGAGGTGAATTGCTTCATTTGAAACTCCGTGAGAAGCTGAGTCTCCTCATTCTCCTACTTGCCTACTTCGACTAGAAATTCTTCCTTTCTACACTACTCTAGCTGGGGAGGTTCCATTTTCATTTCTTCTCTTTGAATAATTGGTCTCTCATAATCTATCTTTTCACTTTTTTCAGGTATAGTATCATAATCAATATCTTTGCAAGGGATTACACTCATCAACTTTGTAACTTAATTTTGGCAAGGGATGCATGATATCTTTGAGTGTTCCTAATGATATATCCTATAGCATTCCAGAAGTAATAAATCCTATACTCTCATGTTATCTCCTAACAAGCACATCTCCTATTTCATTTGTGCAATGAAATCCTTAATTCTCCTCATATGTTCTACAACATCCACTTGATGGGGCTAGTGAATGGGGGATGTAGATAAAGTGAAAATCCCATTCACTCTATAAACTCCCAGGATTATTTAAACATATGCTACATCATTGGGAGCCTCATAATCTGTAGCAAGCTTCTTCAACTTGCGCTCATTTTCAATTCATATATGGTTAGTTACACCTTTCCATGGAAGCCACAAGTATGTAAAGAAAGTTGAAAAGTAACCTCCTAATGTTTTTGACCAATCTCTACTAAGAAGAATCCCATATACTTCTATAATATCAACTACTTGAATATCAATGTAATGGGATGTGTGGATCAACACCCAACTGAATATACACATCTTTCAGATCCCCAATCACATTTACCTCAATTTTATATAATTGTACCACTTTTCTATTTGTATGCACCAGGTTAAGACCAAGCTTCTGGCATATGGAATAAGGCATCACATTTCCAGAAGCACCTAAATCTACCAAATAGTTATGTATATTCTTTCTACATATCTTTAGGTTGACCATAAATGGAGGGTTCACGATGGCATCATTATTGATATTAGAATTGACTACATTCAAATCAGCCATCTTAACCTCATCTCTTTGAGATTCCAACTAATCTAATTTCTTGAGAAGTGCCTTCTTCTATTCGAGACAATATCTTAACACTTCCATTAATAACATAGTTGTTACAATCCTCTCCATCTCCTTGGTAATGTCATACGGTCCTTTCACAACATATTCTTGGCATTGTCCTTGTCTAGAATGCGTCCCTTGAAAATATTGAAGAGGAGGAGCATTGTTACTTGCGCTTGCATCTGGAGGTACAAATCCACCTTTTGGGGGAGGTGGTTTTGTCAATGATGCCTTGCCTTGAATTTTGAGATTCTAATTGTTTCTAGTTTGGAGGGCTTGTGCATCCTAAACACATGGTTCACTTTTGGCTTTAGCTTGAAACTCTTTGTAAAGGAATGTGTCAACCAACATTGCGGCATTGACCTTCTCTGGTTCTTCAGTAGAACACCCTTTTGGGTGCAAATATTCTTGATCAATCTTAATCATTTTTTCAAACTGAGCACAATTGATTTTTGAATGTGATGTCTTATCATGCAACTTGCACCAATTAGCTAGTAAATTCATATCTACCAAATTGACACTATGCATGTTGTTTTGGTTATCTCTTGTGTTACGATGGTCATGATTTGCTCCATCATTGTTTGGACCCGTGTTCCATTATCTATTGTATGGTTCAAAGTTATATCATTGGTTTTGGTTTTGATTATTATAACCACATTGATTATTATATGATTGAGACTAGTTATATCCTCTGGGGGATTCATTTTTAGTTGACTAATATCTTAAGTAACTTGCGAAATCATCTTCTTCAAATCTTCTACCTCGGATGATATGTGTTACCCTTGACTCTCAGGTGCTGAAGTTGGGGTTTTTTTTGTGTGTTTAGGCTACCATATTTATGTCTTGTGCCATGTATTTATTCAATGTATTACATTTGGATAGGAGTAATGTTGGCATTATTTTGCCATTGCAATGCTTGTGCAGAAAATTGTGGGTTAGATTGTGGTTGGGGTACATAAATGGGAGCCGTATTCATCGTTGGGTCCCCTATTGGCAATGATTAATATACACTGAGGAGTTGGTTGTAATTTCCCCTGTTTACTCCTATAGGCAAGTTGTATCCAATTCCCCCAGGTGTCTGATTTAATTCTTCATTCATGTTAATCGCCAAAGCATAAAATTTTTCCAAGGTATCCCTTTGGTCTTTAGGCACACCTTTCTTAATAAACATCGCACTCTAGAAGTCAATGGCCCTCAGATAAGAATCAATAGCCCTTAGATAAGATTCAATGATTACGTTTGGTGCCACTTGGTAAAGAGCTCGTAATTTCTTGCATGCCCTTTGGAAGTTGGTATTGAAAATTGTCAAAGGTTTGTTAGGCAATTTATTTAGGGAGGAAAACTGATGGTATAAGATTCCAGGATTGACATACACTCAAAATTGATTGATGAAATATTTTTCTAGAAGATCCCAATGGAGTTTGTTGGTAGAGTTAAATACCAAATATACTTGTTCTTCCCAAGTGAATATGGAAAAATTATACCTACCAAATCTTGATGTTCAGTGTTGTTATGAAAATTGCATCCTTAAATGCTTCAGTATGTTCTTCTACGGACCTAGGTCCCCAAAAGTAAAACTTAATACCAAATTTATTTGGATTCCTAGGTAGGTTCTGAGTTACTCTAGGTATGTTTCCCAATGGTGTATGATCTTGGTTGAAGTAGGCCATTACAGGTGGTGATGGTGGTGGATATTGAGTTATGAAGGGTGCAACAATGGGTTGAGGAGTAAGGATCGTTGGTCTTCTACGTTGGATTCAGATGATTGCATTGGTGGGTCTATTGAAGATTCTCCTTTAGCTTTATTTCTCTTCTTCCTAGTTGAAATTCCTAACTCTACTAAGTCTGATGGGGAAGAATTACTGCTAAGAACTTTGTGGAACCTCTCCAGAGAGAAAGATAGTCTATGATCCATCTTAGTATCTCAATTTCTTATTTTTTGAGGAGTTGGTTAAGGAGGTCTTTGGGCAAGGAGTTGTCTTTGTGCTTCAACTTCTATGCATATACCCTTCTACCTTTCATGTTAGGGACTTGTCATGTTCGTAACCAATCACTATTATTCCTTCTACTGTCCCAAGAAAGAGAGTATAGTTGGGAAATGATTTTTCCATGGTTTTAATTGAGGTTGGGTTGTGTGAATGGTAAAATTCTGTCTCCTGGGAGTACCATGTTAGGTCATACCATGATCATGTAATTGAAAGTTAGGAAAAATTATTTCAGGCCCTCCTTCTAGTGCCAGTTTTTGTTGACTAGTGTATTGACACACTCACCAATAGTTAGGTAGTTAATGTGAACACTCACCACCTGTCGTAAAAAGTAGTAAGTTTTGGGAAACTAACTACTCCAAGGTCTCTATAGTCATGTCTCGACGGTGATGTACAGCTTAGTGGTTAATGCGATTGTACTTGTCAAGGGGCCTGCTAGTTGAAACAACTTTGAATTAGCTATTATTTTTTTTGTATTTTCTGATTTAGATTCTCTCAAAATAAACAAAAAAAAATAGATCAAGGGAACAAGGACATAACAATGAAATTGATACAATAACAACTGAATGATCCACACGGTTTGAATTTTGTAATCCAAATATTATCAATATCACTAAATCAACATTCAAATAACGAGCTCCAGAAAGTATATAAAGTCAGACAACTTCACACACCAACGGAAATGAATATCACCCAACCAATAATCGCCCTATCAATTCAATCCTTAGATAACATTTACATGAACAATATGATTCATAGAATAATAAAGAATCTAAAAGAACTAGTTTCTAATTCAAATGATAGAAGTTATTATATCACAAAGAACACAACCATATATAACACATAAGTAGATTAGGAAATCCACAAGTTTCTTTTTGTATTAAACTTCAAAGATTATCACAAATACTTCTAAACTTATAAAAATATGCATAAAATCTCTAATGGAACCTCTAAAATGGACATCAAATCATCAATTCATGGATCATTACAATGAATTAAAATCTCTAATTTATAGAGTTTCATGTCCTAAATTCTAGGAATTAAAGCTATCTAAATTAAGTGCTACAAAAGAAAAGAGTTACAGTTGACATACAAGTCCCTACCTTAAAATCCAATTAAAACTACTAATTAACTATCACTACGAAACATGCGTTCCTAAAATTGGCCATTACATCCATGCAAAATTTTCCCAAAAAAAGAAGTTGATGTTGGAGAGTGGTTGATCTCTCATCTCTAGTGGCAACCAAAAATATCTTCAAAAATCTCTCAAAATTGCATGCGTGGTAACTATGTGTTCATCATTTACTTCCTTTTATATCTCTTGAAGTTACCAATAAAACATCCAACTATATCTACAGGAGGATCAACAACATATGAAACCCACAACTCAAACTTCTTCAAAATTTGCTTTGCCTGCTCCCATCTATTGACCAACTTTTCAATTAATCCTTTTGCATGCATACACCAAGAATTTGAAAATGAGTATCTATCAATTAAGTCTGAATTAAACTTCATTATAGGTGCAAAATGATGAGCCACATACTGATCCTATTGATCCAGCACTACACTTGCCTTCATGCAATCATCTTTCAAATTTTCGTGACCATATGCCCCTAATAGCTTCTTCACAAAATTCTCATATTTACCAAATGATCTCAAAAGAGGAGCATGTGCCTCCAATATCTTTGACTTACACTGCTTAAGAACTTCTATCTTAAATTTTATTATTAAAATGAAACATTGCAAACTACCAAAATTGTCTCCTCCCAGCAAATCTTAATTCATAATCACTTCTTCACCCAAGGCCAATATTTTATTCAAATTTCTACATTTCTTAGTGAAGTCTCTCATCCTCACTTTCCAATTTGCTAAAATATCTCAAGTATTTCTTTCTCTATTTTGAGGATATTTATATAAATTCCTGTTGTATGGTGTAGGAAAAGTCTTACCTTTGAAGCATTCTTTTTTGCCCAAGACTTTGTAGTGATAACTACTTTCTTTATTTCAGTCAAAGTTCTTACATCACCCTTTGGCAACAATGATGTGGAAGGCAATGTGTCATATGTTCTTGAATGCAAAGGCTTCCCCATTTCCACAAGCAATTGTTTATACTCATCTAACTGTGCCTTTACCTGTAGTTGGGAATTATGTTCTTTCTCCATTCTACTCCTTACGATGCTAGTAGAAAACTCTAAAGTATCAAACTCTCCCCACTTTGTTTTCTTTCCTAGTATTACCTGTGACACTTGGTATTACAAAGGGCCTTCTCCTTCTGTCTCCATAGGAGCTGCAATATCGGCAATTGCTTTAGTGGAGCCAGTTCTAGACAAATAGTGAATTGTCTTAGCCTTCTTTTTTTTCTTTTCTTCCTCTATAATAGCTTGCTGCAATGTGAGTGTAGGGAACACTAATTTATGTTTCTTATCAAAAGTGAACGTTATCCATTGTGGTGTTCACTCATCTGTGTTCCCTTCTTCAGTTGTTATTTGTACAGCCACCCTTCTAGCTTCATGTGATAGCTCTTCCTCATTTTTCTCTTCTCGCTGACTTCCTCATTGAAGTCCTTAGTTGACTCTTGACTTTGTTGTTACTTATCTCCACCTACTATATCTTTCAATAAATTTTCTACATCTTGTGGAGTAAGAGCCAATCTTTCATTATGTTCTTCATCTTATCTTTGCTAAATTTACTCTTCTTCATCCTACTGATGTCCCTATAGACCGTGATCATCTACATCCATAGGAGCTACTTGTGAAAGTTCTAATACTTTTTGTATGATAGGATCCTTTCTTTTCTCGGCACTAGAAGGAGTCATTCTATTTCTCTTCTTTAGTTTTAGCTTCTTTGGTATTGTCTTAGCCTCGTCTTGGTCTTAGTCTAACTCCATATTATGGATAGTTATTGTTTTAGTTGTAGGAGTCATTGTAGGTGGAGGAATCTATGAAGCAATAGAAGATGGAGTAACAGTTCTTGTATCCAATGGTGGAGGTGGTGTTGAAATATTTACAGCAATATATGTGGTTGATGTGGTTGCTAGTGTTGTTGTGGTAGTAGTGGTAGTAGTGATAGTTGGGATAGTAGTTGTAATAGGAGCAATGGAGGCACCTGAGGGTTGAGCCTCTTGAGAAGGTTGTTCTATTGTTTCTATAACATTGTCAATGGTAGGCCTAACAAGGTGAATCTCAAATTGTGGTTTGGCCCCTAGGCCTGTTGTAATCCCCAAGCTTACTTGTTTCATCAGATATTATGCTTCTTTGAATTTCTCATCTACTTTCTTCTTATATTCTTGTGTATTCAAAGGAATTTTAGCTTCCTTATCAGGATCTGTGGAGGTGTTCTTTCTTGACTCTAATCTAGTCCTTCTTCTATACTCTTTATTTACCCTAGATATAGGATTATTAGTAGGGATATTCTTTTCTTTACCTTTTGTAGTAGCTAGTTTAATCCTCAAACTTAACCACTTTCTTGTTCTATCTATTACTGCTTGAGAAATTGTATCAATATCTACTACCTCGTACTATGACCATCTCATTTGAGGGAGCGACCTCTTATCTATCCCTGACTCTTTATACAACGAATCTAGCATAATGCCACCATCATGCAATTGTTTGGGTATATAAGTTTCAATACAAAAATCTCTTATTTGTGGAATAGTGAGGTGATGATAATATTTTTCCCTTGCCTCAAAGCTGTCATGAAGATTGGCCCAAAAATCCTCCAAGGCATGTTGATGTCCTTCATATACTTTTGGCATTAGTCCTTTTAATTTATTTGGATCATAAAATTGTTTCGAATAATTAAAAGGATTTAGTTGTAGTTCTTGTAATTCTGTCTCAAAACCCTTTGCCACATGAATTTTTTGACATGAAAACTATGATAAATTCATGGGGAAGTCTTCACCTATAACCACTATCTTATGTCTTGATGATAATAAGTTTCGTAGGTGCACCATCTGTCTTGCATACTTCAAAAAAATCACTTTATCTATATAGTATCTAGGTAGAAAAATTTGTTCTCTAGTGAGCCCACTTACTCTCAAATAAGTAGACTGGGATTTTTGTATAAACCAACACCCCCACTTCTTTACTAGCTCCTTCACCTCCTTGCTTACCCTAAATCTCGTATCACTTGTTAACCTTATAATAATAGAACAAGAATGCGTCATTGATTCTCTTGTAATGCAACCTAGATTCTTTCAATGACAATTGTGTATGATATTCCCATACAACAATCTATCCTTCTTCTTCCCCTAATTTTCCCTCGGTCTACAGCCTTGGAAATTGACCTGATCTAGTTGTAACTCAAATAACATAAGATGTGATGAAGAATTTCTTCGTATTATGCACTTATCTAAGCTGGTTTCTGATGGTATGTGACAAAATTTGAGCCCAGTCATAATATTGTCATCCATCCAAAATTGTGAACATGAATGAGAACATCCATGGCTGAAAGTGTCTGCATGTAGGTTTGTCGAATGCCTTGCTAAGCATTATGATTAAATCCCTTTGTGGTTCTTTGAAACCCTACCTCAAAATTTCATTTTATTTCAAGCCTTTCTTTCTCTCCTCCTCAAACCATTCCTCATTCATTCTTTTCTTGCATTGGCTCATATTCTGGTTCTATTCTCTTTCACCACCGTGTTCCCCTTCAACCAATACTTCCCTCCCAATGGAAATCTGAAATAGAAAGGCCAACATATTCAGCGATAAATCAATAATCGATCTCCCATCAACATCTACACATTGCCTGGTATCAGGGTTATAAAATTGTACAACTTTCGTTGTGAATTTTGGCATCTATACTTACTATGGGAAACCATTCGTCTCTACCAAACTGGATTTCTTAATTGTCTTGTACTCTGCATCTAGTCCTGGTTTCTCAATTATCTTTCTATCTATTTTCTCTGTATGTGCTCGATCTATGTATCTGCGACCCACTGGATTGCATCCTCTAGATAAGAGGCATATGTTCACCCCTGGTACTGATATTTCATCATGATAGGAATCTTTTCAACATCCTCAGTCTTTCAGGAAGATTCCATCAAACAAAGATAACCCTACAAAATAAACCAATCCAACATCAAACATTACTCAAAGAAAAATCACTACAAAAACAACTCACATTGGGACTCTGACATACCGTTGTTTCGAGGTGAGCAAACACAAAAACCATGATGAAAACCTGGGAGTCCGGAAGTCCGGGGTCCTGAGCTAAAACCGGAAACAAAACTGACAAACTCAGAACCTCGAGGTTGCGGGAAACCAAAATTTCCAAAAACACAAAAGAAGACCACTCCAAGAACTTGAGAACCCACATTTCCGAAGTGCTGGGACCCTGACAATGAAAACAAACCTGGGACTTCAGGATCCTGAGGTTCTAGGGTGGGACTCTAAAATGCAATGCGGAACTTCAAAAATCGAAGTCCCTGTAAACTACAAAGATGGAACAGAAAAAGGAGCTCGGGACCACTGGACTATGGGGTTCCAAGTTGAAAAGACATGCAAAAAAAAAATAACTCGAGAACTTGAGGACCCGGGTTTCCGAAGTAGTGAGACCTAAAACCTAAGACCTAAGACTACAATTTCGGGAACTCGAGAACTCGAGTTTTCAAAGTGGTACAAAACAAATGACAAAACCTAAGACTGTCATTTTCAAAACTCGAGAATGCGACTTTTCGAAATAACGCGAAAGCCAAAATCCCCTAACCCAGAACTTTGGGATCCCGGATTACAATGTTATGGTAGACAACAAAAAACTTAAAGAAAAACAAACCAAACAAGTAAAAATTTAAGAAATAAAAACTAAAAAAAAGCAAAATCTAACCAAAAACACACACAAATATGAACAAGGAAGATGAGAAATCCACCTACCTGACATGAAAAACGAAGGCGCTGCTTGATGGGGAGTGCAAGAGTGTGATGATGCAAGGTTAGAGATTTGAATTCAGATAAGTGAATGCACAAATGAGCTCAAAAATGACCTCCAACTATATTTATATCGCCAAACAAGTACTGCATTAAATGCAACTTTAGGAAGTCAAGGACCCAAGTTTCCGAAGTGCAACACACACAACAGGCTCAGAACCTCGGGGTTCCGAGCCATGAAAAAGAAAAACGAACAACCAACCCAGGAGTTCGGGAAGCCGAACCTCCGAGGTCATAACTCGAAAGACAAACAATCACTTCAAGAGTTTGGGAACCTGGGTTTTCGAAGTGATGTTTTGAAACAAAACAAAAATACAAACTCAAGAGTTTGGGAACCCAAACTTCCAAACAAGGCACTTAAAACAAACAAAAGGTCACCTCGGCAGTTCAGGAACCTGAACTTCAGAAGTGGCCAAAGCAAAAAATAAAAAAGAAAAGAAAAACTAAAATGAAAAAAAGGACAAAAACCAAAAAGGGGAACCCATATTTTCATGAGAATGAAAATAATGGGACTAGATATGTAAGGCATAACATGACCCCGCAAAAGGTAATGTAAAATTGGTTTTTTATTAGCATTTGATAGATGCAAAGGAGACTCCATTGAAAGTATGATTTAGAAATAGAGAGGTTCTATCCAACAAATTTTGATCTAAGAGTGTTTGATCTAACTCTCTTCAATTAATTACTTCAAATGGGACCTCTTAAAGCTTAAATCATTATATTTTTTAAAAAATGTATGATTTTAGCAAAAATCAGGATGTACTAAAAAGTGGGAACTAGTATTGTGAGTTAACCTTGATGTAGAAAGCTTTATGAATGTTCAAGAAAGTGATTCCATTCAATGAAAGAGTGAGAGAGAGAGAGAAAGTGAAAATAAGGTCCAAAAGGGTTATATGAAAGGAAAGGAAGTTCTCCCAATGTCAGTGCTAGCCCCAGAGAGGCATTACACTACTTGAATAAGCAAGTGTAATGTCTCAACTGTCACCTTTAGTCATGGATATTCACAAGGTGAATGTGTGATAGAGACATCTTCATAATGCACATATGTCCATGCATAATTTGGACAAAAATGGTCAGAAAAATAGGTATGACAAATATCAAGGTCGGCTAATAGGATGGGAGTTTGATCATTCTCTTTAATTCATCTAAAGTGAAGGGCTATGCGAAGTGAAATTGCACGAGGTATAGTTTACAATGTTATAGCAATACAATAATATTTGTTAAGACATTTATGAGGCTAATCAATAAAAATGTTAATTTGCAAACTTAGATAAAGTACAATGACCCTATTGAAAAGATAACTCCAGCTCGATGAAATAGAAATAGAAATAGAAATAGAAATAGAATGGGAATGATAAATAAAGACAAAGATAGATTAGATAAATATATTGTTTGCATCTGGTAGATCTATGGAGGCTATATAACAATGGTCCATTTAATTTATACCAAAGCTCTTTCAAAAAGCATTATAAAAATTTCTTTTCATTTTCTTGCATCTCTAATTCCTTGGGTTTAATCCTTTGTTTATTGTGTTTAAGATAGGAAAGAGTGTCATAATGGGGAAATAAAGGCTGAGAGTCGAATCCACCACCTTCGTCTCCCTTAAAAATAATGTTGAAGTCTAGGATATCTTTCAAAGGGAGGATTACCTTATTTTTTAGAGTCATGAAAGGTAAAGACAAGGCATTGTCATTAGAGGTCATGAATAGTTAAAGGGAAGATAGGGTTCAAGTGGGTAGTATCATAATTAAGATCATGGAAGAACTCATTGCAGTATTCATAGGCCTAATTTGTGAAGGAGAGAAGGTCCCCAACCTTAGCTAGAAACAACCATATGAAGACTATCTTAAAATGTTCATAGAGGATGGAAAAGAGATTGAGTGCCACAAAAATGAGTTTAGTAGAGATGATTTGCTTTCTCCATAAGGAATCATGCTATTATATCAAAAAAACTTCACACTTGTGGTTAGGTTTGCAAACTTTGCCACTAAGGGAGCTTATCCTCTATTATGCTAGGGGTTAACTTTTTTCTATTTACAATTTTTGTTTGGAAACCACCCCTCCTTTGAATCCTACCCCTACTCAAAATGTGTTTCCCCTAGTTCAAAACCCAAACCTCTCTTGGAGTCAAGGGGCCATAAAAAATAGCCTTTGTAGAAGACTTCCCCTCTTGGTCAAAATCCATTTTGTTGAAAATATCCTTGCTTTTATCCATTTAAAATAAAAAATTATATTTGGGTAGTGAGACCCCACTCCTAATTGTAAAATTATACCCTACAAACGACTTTCCCAACCCACACAATAAAGGAATAATGTTTCTAAATCCTCTAGGTAGAAGCAAAAATGCTAAACTAGGTATGAGGAAAGTTACTCAAATCCACTATGAAAATAGTCTAAATGTAACACTGAACTCTCTTCTTCAACTATTGATATTTTAGATGAGGGGATGTGTAAAGGAATATATCACGACCTTCTTAGGGCAAAAGAGGTTTGTTAGACTTGCTAAACTTATAATTGTGGCAAATATTGTTGCTACACTTGGAAAAAAAACCTTGAATATGATAAGAAGATACAGTCTGAAGCCTCTACTTCTAATGAAGAAGTTAGTGAGGAAAGTGAGAAAGCAATGGAGGAATTACTACACCTAATTCCTGGAGACTCTCTCTACCATTCTCCATCCTATAATACTCACTTAGGGGAAGCCGTGAAAAGGCTTAATACTCAAAAAAAAATTGTTGTGATGAGGATGAATAGGAACAACAAGATAAAGGGGCCACGAGCAAGGAGTAATTTAGGTACTATTGTTGTCTTCGGATTATGTTTACTAATTTACTATAATTACTATTTGTAGCCAGTTAGTTCATTTGTGTTTTTTTGTTGACTTGCTCTCCGAGCATCCCGTTTTATTTTACTTTGCAATAATTGGGAACCCTTCCCCACTCATATTAATCAAAGCAAGAGTTTCAACATCCTTCACGACCTTATTCAAACCTTCTAATAGAACTATATGAATTATATCAAATTTTCCCATATGCATACAACAGATAGCTTCCTGTCTAGAATAGTAACAGTTTGTTGTTACTTGTCACAAAACTATTTAGGCACTTTGGCAATAAGAATGCAGGCAGTATTGATCTGGCCAAGGCCCAACTCAGTGCGATCTTTGTCATATAAAACATTTAACAGATCTCCATAAAATGGGTGCACACTATCTAGGCGGGAAATAATCTATAATAGCAAAAACCTTATCATGTAAATTTTGTGGTGCATAGTCACTACATTTTCCATAAAATTATAACCACAAAATCCTTTCCCGAGGGAACCATCGTTATATTCTTTATATTATGCTGCACCATTTTTTTTCTCTCTTTGGTTGTGGTTAATTTACAACATGCACGCATGATTTAAATGCAGTACTGAATTTAAATACATTACTGATTGCAATTAACTTTTGAAAAATACCTTCGACATGAAAAGAATCGACAAAGGGTTCCCAATGTATTTCAATGCCCATATAAAAGAGGTGATTTAAAAAGCAATAGTGAAAGCACCAGAAAGAATCATATTGGAAATTTCTTGCTAGATCTGGATTGAATTCATGTCATGGTCAATCTTTTTTCATTCAGTTATTTGTATTTATTGATTCATTTTGATGATGGATCATAAAGTGTGATCCGAAATGTTGATGATTAAAAATCTTGCACACAATCAAATACAGAAATTACATACATTATGTTGATCTTGTCAAATTCATAAAGCTATTTTCTTTTGCTCCACACACTCTTGTATTATATGTTTAAAAATTATGTAGAAGATAGAACAAAAAAATTCAATACATTTTCAATATTTGTTTTTCATTTTTCAAATACAGATTTCTGAGTGAATCTTCTTTAAGTTGTAAGATATTTGAACTTTAGGTCTTATACAATTATTATTTACATTTATTACATTTAGAGTTTCAATAAATAAAAAATCATTGAAGTTATAATCTATCTATGTAGAAGCATCAGTACCATCAACACCAACATCCAATGTCTTAATTTGAATTGGATTATTAGCATTGTAATTATCATTATAATAGGGGCATCCAAAAATACTTCAATCTTTTTCAATTGTGATATTAATGAAGAAATATTTTACGTTCAATAATATTATGAACCTTCAAACTAATAAATTTTCATTATATTAAAAAGTAAATAAAAGATTAGAGGTGGATACTAAGCATCACAACTTATAAGAAATACAACTTATTTTCATTATATTATAATATTATTGAAAAAAATGACAAAATTAATAAAATAATTTTCTTAACTAATCAAATTTTAAAAGAGGTTAGAAACATAGAACACTTGTTTTAGATATAATACTCATACAACATATATATGAAAACCATACAACATGTCAACGCCATCTAAATGAAATGTTGCAATTCAATCTAAATAAGCATAGATTAATTATAGTAAGAGATAAATCATTACAAAAAAACAAAAAAGTTTTGTGACTTACTAAAAGTCTACATTAACGAAAGAATTTCATTTTCAGGTAACGAAAACTCTTTTCTTTTTAGATGTCTACTGGGTCAACAAAAACTTTAAATATTTGATGCTTGACCTCCTTGTCACAATGTGTAAAACCATCTCCAAATATATAAAAGAATTCTACTCCTCTGGTACTATTGATGCATATATTCTCCTAATCAAACAAAACATTATTTGATTTGAACAATTCTTTTGTCAATTCCTTCAATAACTTATTCTTGAGTTTGGTGATGTGAGTTATTGCCTCTTTTTCTGAACAATGTCGATTATCACCCATATAACAAGAAATAGCTGAGGCGATTTTCCCATGGAGCCTCTCATCCTACATAAACATTAGAAATATGTTAATATTTAATATACATTAAAATTTATATCTATATTTAATGTTAATGAAAAAGAGAAAAATAATCAAAACCTCAAAATCATGGATATCATTAGTTAACCACATACACACTCACATGAGATGACAGAATCTAGAGGTATCAAGCTATATCTTCTCAATATCATCATCACACAAAATGTGAGATGCTAACAAGCAAGTACGTACCAATATCGGTCCAAATGATACACATTTTTCAGCAAACTTTATGTACTCATTATAGGTGGGAAAATATCCAGTTGTTTTCCATCGTGCTTCCTCAAAGCAAGCTTCTATATAATCTGCCCACTAAATGACAATACAATATACATGTTAAATCTATTTCAATATTTTTTTCCATGATCTATATAACTAATTCTATTTTTGAATATGATCAAAATGTATTTTTGTAGGGATACAAAGTAAATATAATAATATTAAATTTATTGTCTTAATTTCATAGAACCTAAGTATAATGTCAAACCTACAAATAACTAATAAATATTTTTATTGGTAGTAATATATTATTTTTTAGTATAAACTTCAATAATTTTATTTATTTTTGGTGAAATATACATAACAACATGATAAATATAAGTTGGTGTGTTGTTACTTCTTTGGGATACTATATGATTTATACATTAGCAAGTCTAAAATAACAATATAATTTAGTAATTTTATTTTGGTTCTCTATTTAATCATATTAATATCCATCAATCATCAAAATCAAGAATATTGTTAACTTTCTAGATAAAAAATGTCACCTACTCATTACTCAACCCTTAATTTCTTTTTGTTAGTTTCATAAGGTTCCATTTCTATAAGATCTAATTATGTGGAAAACAAATTTAGCTTGATTTCTAATGGCTCTAAAATTTCACTAATCTAGCATCTAATCTAGTATTTATTTCACTAATATAGCATCTAATCTAGTATTTATTTCACTAATCTAGAATTTAATCCAGTATTTATTTGATAATTTTTTTCTTATATAATGTACGTTCTATATTAAAAAATAAATTAAAATCTTGGGTCTTGAAGAAGTATACATACTGCTTTTGTAACAAAAGGTATCATGTCACGTCCTTGCTTTTTAGTAGCATCACTTGTTAATTCATGAACTATTTTGAAAACAAATTCAATGCATATCTTGAGGTTGTTTGGAATGTCTTTAATAATAGAAACATCCCAACCTTGAGAAATGGCATTTGTAATACATTTGAGTTGCTCAAGTGTTGCATAATCATCAAAAATGTCATCCAAGAGTGTGACAACACATGTGATTTTTGTCATAGCAATTCTACTTCTAGAAAGCTCCAATTTATCTGTTGCAGAAACTGCCCAAAGTAGATATTCCATTGTTCGCTCCCTTGTTGCACCTAGCTTGGAGATGCCCGAATTCTCCCACCAACTACAACACAAATTAAGATTTATAAAAAAAATTAAAAAAATTCAAATAAATTTTAATTAATATAAATTTATAAGATTTATAAACTATTTAAAAATCATTTATATTGAAATGTAAATTATATTTTAAAATTGAAATCATTCATTAGAAATTATAGTGTTGAGAATAAGCTTTAAAAAAATATTCATCCTATTCATTCAATTTATTGTTATATATTTATAGAAATAAATATCTTATACAATTATTTAAAACAATCTTATAAACTAGGATATAATGGTATCATTATATTATACACTACAATAGAGAAAAGTTGGATGAATAGTGAACCTCAACACAAACATTATTATATTTCAATCTGGTTTAATTCTATTCAATTTGTTTAAAAGAATGAGATATCTTGTGTGCATTATTCAAGTATTAAAGAATGGAGTAATATGTCTTAGAATATTACAAGAAATAAAACACTTCAAGTATCTCTTTGTTACCTTGAGAGTTCTTTCATCTCTAACTTGTACTGAAATTGTAGTATGTTAAAATCCAATTTTGCCAGCTCTAAAATTCTTTTGTCTATCAACCTAAAGAAAACAATTAAATCTTATAGTTAACATATATAAACTTCAAATATCTTAATAAAACAACAATATTTTAATTATACCTTTGCTTGTCTAACTCATATATTTGTATGAAATTTGATGCCTCCCATCTAATAAAGGTATGCGACCATTCATATATTAGAGCATACTCCACCTATAAAATGAAAATTAAATATTTTTTAAAAAGTTAAAAATCATATATCAATTTGTGCTTTTCTACTATACATACATTGATCAGTATCTTAAATATGATAAAATAATTGAAAAAAAAAATCAACTTATTACCTCTTTCAGAGAACTTCTCTTATATGTATCTTCAGAATTTTCTAATAAGTTTTTTAGATATACAGCGCTAAAGGCTTTGGCCTCTTCCATAACAATTTCTCCAGGAAATGCTAAACCGGAAACTCTTAAAAGATTGAGCATCCTCTTCCTTAATATTATTTTCATCGTTATCATTGTTCCCTCCATATAAAGTGAACTGCCCGTTATTGTCCTTGAAATTCTTCAATGTATCTTCTCATTATACATAAAAACAACTAATTAATCGTGTTTCTAAATATGCAAATAAAAGGTATTAATGTTATCAATTTTTCACAATCTATATCGATTTTTGTTGCTGTTTCTGAATTCGATTATTTATGTTTTCTTGCATCAACATTTCAGTTCACAATCTATATCGATTTTTGTTGCTGTTTCCAAATTCGATTATGCATGCTTTCTTGCATCAAAATTTCAGATCACACCGTGTGATCCATCATCATGATATTAGAGAGCTCCATTTTCTACATCTTAAACTCTCTAACATGCTGATGATGAATCACATAATATGATCTAAAATGTTGATAGAGAAAACACAGAATCAAATTAAAAAATAATAAGAAGAATTAAAAAAAAGAATATATCATAAAGAGATTGAAAAGCATCGCGACTATTATTTGGGTACCTGCAGAGACATCAGAACGATGTAGTCGAAGAAGTCTGAGTCCTAAAGCTGTGGCATTCAGATTCGGTCTACAACTTTCCCATCCCAATCCTATCCCCACACGTACATTGCTATTTATGTGTAAATTCAGGGTACTGTGGACGTGTTATTTGAATGCTCTTGTATGTGCAATCTGCTGCTGTTTTTGACAGCTTAGGTCGCTGGTGTTTTTTCTTTGATCAACGGATGACATATGGAAAGACTATTTTTGTCTTTATTATATTAATACAATGTAAATGTAAAGAGTTTGATTTTTTTTAGCTTTCTTCTTTATTGATTGAGTATTTGTGATTAGGTAGTAAAATTTGTATTTTTGTTTTTGATATTAAGATGATGTTGATTTGTAAATATTAAAAAAAATATATATATTAATATTTTTGAATTTGTATAATATATGTAAAGTTTTTTTTTTCAATGATAAATTGGATGATTTGAAATAAAAATTTATTTATAATTCATGATCATAAATTTTAACAAATAAAAAAATAATATTATTAATTAGTATTGTTAAATTGCTGAAATTTGCATACCAATGTCAATTTTCACAAGTGGAATCAAATCATAAAGCTGATAATTGTAATAAAAAGATAACCAGTATTTGTATACAATGTCAATATCATAAAAAAGTTCAATTATATTTAGAAAGCATACTTATCTCATTTCAGCGAGTGAAGGCACATGTTATACAAAATTGAGCAAATAAATAGTACATCAAGTAAAATCATGTGAATCTTATCCAATCTGGAGGGTAAATTTATGAAAATCTTAAAATTACAATAATTGCCTTAATATTAAAACCTAATTTTCACATGGTCAGTAAATTTTGTAGATTATCCTTAAGCTTTAACCAAAATAGCTGAAAATAAATTATACTATTTTGAAAGATATATATGAATTTTTAAAAATTCTACAAATAGACAGAGGATATTTTGGATTTTGCAGGAATCGAAAACCCATTTATAGAATACTACAAAAGAAATACAACACAAACTAACAGTAGCCTACAATCAGCCAAACACCATAAACTAGGAAATAAACAATTAGTCAAAATAGCCATAAGTTCAAAGCCATCATACAAGAAAGCTCACAGACACATAGGAAAGGGGTTTGGCAAGGTTCCCATAACGATAAGACCCAGTAAAATAAAAACATAACATAAAGAAAACACCTAGGTGACTAGATTTTGAAAATGCTCTCATTACCTTCAAAATAAGGGCAACAATTGTTCCTCTCACACAACCTATAACATGAATAGGAGCAAAAACAAAGGGTTTTGAGAAGCTCCCATTACCATCAGGAAAAAGTCTCCAAAATCTCCCTTACAGCAAGTTCCCACCTCTCTTACAAATACCATCTCTACCTCAATAGAAGATCCCCCACCTCAACATAGTCGGTAGAGGAAGAAAACAATAGTTAAAAGAGCCAAACTTTAGCCTTCCCTACTTCCATATAGTCAAGGAAATGAAACGAGGAAATGAAATGGAGTAGTTGAAGCCCCCTTATAGAAGATTCTAACCTCTCCCACAAATCCATTCTCCACCTCAAAAGGAGATACCTCCACCTCAATAGAATTAGCAAAATAGGAAGAAAGGAGAAGAGAAATCCAAACTGTTCCCTTGACTACAAGAATATTTTCCACCACTATAGGTGAAGAATCCATTTCCATAGGAGAAACATGGAAAAAGACCAAGGAAAGAGCATCACCAACCCATTTTTGAAAAACTAAAAAACTTGAAACTACTAGGCTCCAACTTTACTCAGAAGGTCAAACTTATCCTCAAAAGTAGAGAAAATTCCTAACCAAAATTAGAGAAAACTGGCAAAATGACTCCAAGAGAAATGGAAGAAAACAACACAAGCAAAGGGAAAACAACAAAGCTCCCAACAAGATCAACAAAATAGGAATAGAAAAATAAAAATAGAGTAAAAACATTCCCCATAAACAGATCAAGAGAAAAACCCCAGAAGGGGTAGAAAAATCCTCATCCACACATGCCAGAGACAAAACCCTAGCACATCCACCAAAAAAACCATAGCTTCTTCGAAAATAAGATAACTCCACCAATAAACCCTTTGCCAAAAGTGCAGTGTCTTGAACAACCAAAACATATAGCCACCCACCAAACAAGGAGAGACCAGTGAAGAACTGAATAAAAGAAGCAGCACCACTAAAAAGACCCTATATAGAAGCCAACATTAGGACAATAAATTGTTGCCCAAAAAAGACAACAACTAGATCTAATATCTCTATCAAAATTGAGAAAACCCAAAACATATTGAATGAAATGAATCCCCCACACAAATCTTGATAATGGAAACCATAAGAAATACATCCCTAGTTGGATCTAGCTCACCATTGATGGACACAATGGATCACTGAGAGGGAGGTGAATCAGTGATTTAAACTTATATTTTCTTCTAAAGAAGATACCGGTAAAGAAAAGAAAAAATAAGTGCTAACTAGTAACTTAGATAGTGCAAGTAAAGTGTGAGAAAGGTCTTTCTAAAACATTAACAAAGCACCAGCACAAGAATGCATCACACAACACAAGATTTATATGAGGAAAACCCAATGTGGGAAAAACATCAATGAGAATAGTTGCTGGAGATCTTCTTCTCCAATCCAGCCTCACAATGAAACTCTAATTACAAAATTTAGGGCACCAACCCCTGATTTATATGCACCAACTCAAAGGAGTGCCAACCCCTGCACAATTTAAAGTCTACAACCTAAATGAGATACAACCCTTGCACTAAGCTACAACTTAATGAAAAGCAATATAGAACTCCGATACACAAATAAAGCCTCTGTTGCAAGTGAAGTTTTGCAACCATGCAATATTCTACTCTGTCAGTTTCACCCTTACCGGTTTGATTCCTCTTCTCTAGCTCTGCAACTTGACTTTGTTGATTAACTTTCTCAATCCTCTCTCACACTGTCTTCCTCCTCTCAACTCACACTTAATCACTTCACAATCAGACACAACCTCTACTGATATGACCTCTCTCTGTTCAGTACACTCTTCACCGAATATTCCTTATACCGGTTAGCTCTGCTTCTCCTTGTCAATCACAACTATGCTCACAAGACCCTTTAAGCATTTTTCTCTTCAGCTCTCAAACAATAATATCACTCTTTCTTCTTACTTCAGCAACACAATCACAGTCTCAAGTCATCATTTTTAAAACTGAGTTTTCCTGCCAAGAAACCATTCAAACTAGGAGTCGTTAGGGTTTCCTTTACCCAACACAATCTATATGAGATCTTATCCATACTGTCTTGGATGGATCACTTATACTCCAAGAATGCATCTATTCACGTTTTCCATTATCCAATGCATACTTGCAAAAGATAGCATTCACGTACAAGATTTTCTATCTTGAAGTTTGTCGACTCATAAAAGAGCTTAGCTGTTTCCTTTTCGAAGTCTTCTTGTAATCGGATTTCCTTTGCATGAATCTAGGTGCCAAATGCTCCCTGATCTTCCTCTATCATTCTTTCTTCCTTGAGCCACAACAGTTAGTTACAATCCCGTGATTTGTGGCTGTTTCATTTATGTTGACTAATTGTTTCACCAACCATGTTGATGGAGGCTTCACCAACCTCTACATATTTGCCACCTCACCTCCACATGGAATCACCATGGTTAATCACTTAGTTCACTAACACATAGTCGGTTCACACTTGATCACTCAGCAAACACATACCGATATATTCCCTTTACTGGTGAGACTTTCTTCTTTTGCTAACTGGAAGTGCATACTACACCGGTAGCACATCTTCACCCTTTGTGGATTGTGATTACTTTAACATTCCACCTCTTCATTATATACTAGTGAAGTCACTGATAGTCTCAACAGCTATTTTTCTTTCACCATACCATTACACTCTTCTTCATCCTTCACCATATCGATACACTCTTCTTCATCCTTGATGATATATCTCTACTAGTAGCGTACTTGCAATAGCAGTTGACATCAATGACAACTCAATGCCAACAACCATCACACCCAAAAACCCTATCTTTGTCTCTTGACCTAGCTTCCCACAAAGAAAAATAAACTATCCAAACTAGAGAATAATGGAACACAAAGAAAGGCACACTGGGGGTAACAAAGAAAATGATAATCTATAGAACGTACATAGGCAAAGACTTAGTTGTAGATCCACCCTCATCTGCATCACCACCTTCCCCATCTACAACCTCTCCCTCCTCCAAAGAAACCCTCACACCCCCTCCACTAGAACACAACTCTTCCCACCTCCGCACTCCTATTGATATAAATTTGTATGTTGTAGAAAAGCATGTTATGATACAAAATATATTGTTAATCTACAATTTTATCTTACTTATGAACAAATAGCCATTACATTTACCAATACTATGACAAATATTTTTATTTTAGATTACAAGCACTACTTAACAAGGTAGAAGTGAACATTAAAGGTTGACATCTGTATAAAAAACATCTTTATACATCATGTGCATTCAACTAGCAAGTCTCAAAAAATGATGATAAGTTCAAACAAAATATTTTAAAAAATATTCCCATATAAATAGTAAATTTATCTAGATTAATAATATCACATATTTCTATTTTGCTATTTTTTTCCTACTATACATCATGTGCATTCAACTAGCCAATCTCAAAAAATGATGATAAGTTCAAACAAAATATTTTATAAAATATTCCCATATAAATATTAAATTTATCTAGATTAATTATATCACATATTTCAATTTTGCTAGTTTTTTCCTACCATTTTACTCGTTATTCCCTTGTTATTTTTGTGGGGTAATTTTAAACCACATTATATACATTCAACATGACCCAATTCACATGTGAAATGTGAATAATAAAATCATGTGCAACTTGTGAGAAACTCTATGAGAATAGATATCTATAGGAAAAAGTAGTTCATGTATGTCATCCATTCAAAAACGTGTATCACATATTAATCGTATTCACAAATATTAGAATGTATTATATAAATTATTAACCTAGTAATATTTTAAAATATGTTTATAAGAATTCAACATTAGATGGATTTATAGTAGATCTAATTTGTCAATAATATGATACTTTCATAAGGTATAGAATCCAACAAGTAATTAAAAGCAGTAATGCATGCTAGTTTAAATTAGCACATTGATAAAGTGTAGCAATAATAGAACTTTTTATCAAAGACTAAAAATATACTTTTTAAATTATAGTATATTTTTGTAGAAATGTATATTTAATGACCACCACTTGATAGAAACATTATCTTTATATAATTTAACTAGATCAAAAAGAACTTTAAATACTCATTCTTGACTCCCTTATCATTATATGCGAAGCCATCTCCAAATATTCTGTAGGAGAGTTCAATGCTAGTATCAACTTAAATTGAAGGAATTAAACTTGAAAATCATGAATATCATCAACTATGTGCCCAATCAACTATATAAGCTCATAGAATCTTAATTTATTGAGAAATATTTTCTTGATAGCATCACCTTTGAAATTAAGAAATGCTAAGAGGATTGGGTGCAATGATAATAGTCCACTAGCTCCAGTTGTTGCAACAATATTTTTGTACTCATTATAGGTTGGAACATATTGACCTTCTTTCCATTGTGCTCGTTTTAAACTAGCTTCAACATAATGTACCCACTAAAACACAACATTCTAAAATTCTGAAAATTCATTCTGCAATGATTTTATTTTATGATCAATATGCTTATTTTGATCTTTGAAAATTGTCATAAAAACATTGTTGAAAAAATTATGCATCTAAAAAATTATAAATACATTAATTATTTTTCTTTAATAATGTTGAAAAGGTTAATAAATTGCTATAACTTAATTCTATTTTATATTATTTATAATAATTATTGAATAACTTTAAGAATATATATGCAATTCTAAAAAAAATTAATCTAATTTAAAACTCTTGTTTTAATTTTTACAATATTATACATGCACCTATAGAAAAGTTTACTTAAGAACACAATCTAAATGCATATTAAATACTACGAGATTAAATTTATTGTATACAGTGATTTTATATTTCAATGTGAATTGAAATAAAATATAAAATATATAATTTTATTTTTCTATATAGCATATGAACTAAGATCAAATTATAGTTTCAACTAAAATTATGAAAGTATACATACCACTTTTGTAATGAATTTCATCATGTCATGTCCTTGGATTTGAGTTGCCTCACTTGTCAATTCATGTAATGCTTTTTGAAAATAAATTCTACATTTTAAAAAAAAAATCTTGAAATATTTTGTACAATATGAATATCCCAACCTTGAACAGTAGCCTTAATAACAAGCTAGACGTGCTCAAGGGTCAACTGATCATCTAATCAACAAACAAGAGTTGCTTCTTTGGTGAAAGTTATTCTGGTACTACCAAACTCTGCACTATCTACCACACTAACTGCCAATAAATAATATTCAATTGAATGCTCTCTAACTACAATCAATTTTGAGATCCCAAAATTTTGCCACCAACTGCAACGAAAAATTATCAAATTAAATTTTACCTGAATTCCTAACTGAAATTGAAAAAAATTGTAACAAATGATATCCTCACAATTGAACATAGTGGGTGTTAGAGTAATCAGGTCTTTACTTGATTAATTAAACAGTATTTGTTTAATTCTTTAAGTTCCCTATTATCTCTTTTTACACTTAAGCTAAAATTAGGTGCATAATACTTAATTCTTTTATTAATTATTATGTGCAAGCCCAGGTTTTCCCTTTTAGGGTTTCTTGACCTATTAGAGCTTATTTTTCTTTTCCTTGTATCATTATCATATTACATATTTTTGTGAATATTGAGCTCTCATTGTTTTGAGCATATTTTATGTTATTTGCTTCCCAGCTTCTCCTTGTAACACATTATTCAGCTTGCAGAGATCTTTAGGCTCATGTGGTGTTGTCTTTCTCAACTCTCACATGGTATCAAATCTTCATATCTACAGCTATCTGTTCTTGTTTTGAGAATTTTTGTATTAGAAGCAAATCTGGGGTTTCAGGAAGTTTTTTTTATGTACTTAGGGATAGGCCTTTTTTCTGAGCACTTTGGGCCTAAACAGACCTCACCATTGTGCTCAAAAGGCCTAAAAACCCCTATAGTCATATAAAACTTGCCTAGTTTTGACTCCTGTACACAGAATGATGTGGCCAAAAACCTCTGCGCCCCTCCGCCGCTCCTTCCTGGAGCACCACTAGAGCATTGTAGGAGCACCACCCAAGCCCCACCACTACCAGGCCCTTGCCACCGAACCTCCACCCTCTTGTCTTTTTAATGGACGGTTCGTTGTTTGGCCATATCTTGAGCATACGGAGTCATTTTTTTGGAAACAAATAGGCATCAGAAAGTTGGTTCTGAGCCTGACCTCATGGTGTTTTATTTTCTGCTCAATTTTTCTATCGGACTGTAGTTTTTTCCAGTCAAAGTTGAGACTCTTTTCTACACTCCCGAGGCTGTAGAATGGGCAAATGAACTCTGTTTATCAAAAATGAATAGGTGTTGGAAAGATCTCAGCATGATCTATTCAAATATGTGATCTTGTTTCTCATAATTTTCATCAAGTAAATGAGATTTCAGTTTGAATTTTTTTTGCTTATGCACTACTTCCTTCTCATCAGTATATACTAGGGTTTGGGTTTATCTATTGTGGGGGGGGGGGTTGTTTTTTTCTCACTTTATGTCATTTATATCAGAAATCAAGAACACTGAAACTCTCAAAACAAACAAAACCTTATGCATCTTTTGTCTATTTTGAAAGATCACATAATAAAAAAAACCAACAGGTAGGTGCAGGTGCAGAGTTTTCATGGCAGATCCTTTAGTTGAGTTGTTGACTTCACACAACTATCACACCTAGAATCCATGCATCATGAGGCTTCTCCGAACATGAGGGTTGTGGTCTTGTTTGGATGAGGTTTAGCCTCTATTGTAGTGTCCTTATGAGATTCTTCAGCATAGAAACAAGATAGATGAAGCCATGGGTTCACTCTCTTTTCATGTCTTTGACAGTCTTTTCTTTCACCTTGATGAGTTGCTCACTCCTCAGGGTATGTGGTTGAAGTTTGAGTCTCTCTTCAAGAGGGTTACTGAGATTCAAGCATTACAGATTGAGGCAGAGTTGGTTTCCTTGTCACCTGATTCCTTTCCCACCATTGAGGATTTTTTGAACAAGTTCAAGAATACCAGACCTATTCTTCAGGGATGTGGCAAGATCAAGCTAGACATAGAGTGCATTCTCTTGATTCTTTCGAAGCTTTGGGGTCATTTTATTTGTTTGCCTCTACTTTCTACTCCACCATGGATGGATTGGGTGCTTGTTTCACCATGCCTACCTTTGATGTCTTTTGTGAGAATTTTTCTCATTAGAAGTCTCATCTTTCTCAGCTAGATATGCTCTCAAGATCCAAGAACAAAGCATTGGTTGCTCAATCCTCTACGGAGAAGCAAAAGGAGAAACCGAAGCCAAATAAGAATTCTGCAGGGAGTGAGCATTCCTCCAAGCCTCCTCCTAAGTCTAATTCTAAACCACCATTTCCTCTAAAACATGGGAAATATTCACAGTCTAGTGAGTCTTCCTCCAAGACTAAGAAGAAATCAGGAGACACTTGCAGTTTTTGTGGCAAGGAAGGACACCTAGTTTCTAGGTGTTGGAAATGCTTAGAGGCTTCAGAGGAAGCCATGCAGCAACATCACATCTTCTTAGCTCGGGCATCTTCTCCTTCCGCAGGGAAAGGTCATGCTCTCACTGCTCGAGCTTCGACCTATGGGTCCACATGGATACTAGATTCTGGTGCTTCTCACCATATGACTCACACTCAATAGTTGGTTACTTCTCTTGCCTCTTGTGGTACTTCACAAATTGTAGTGGGTGACTCAGTTCAGCTTTCGGTCTTGGGTTCAGGTTCTGTCTCTTTGGATGGGGGTAATCTGCAAGATGTTCTGGTTGTCCCTGACATCTTGACAAACCTCCTGTCCATTTATCCAATTTGCCATTCTGGCTATGGTAAGATAGTTGAATTCTCACCACATGATGTGGTTATTCGAGACCTCTATGACTCTAATTTGGTTGTGGCTACTGGGAGTTTTGATACTGCATCTCATCTGTATAGATTTGATGGATTTGAGCCCTCTGCGGGTGTAGGCTCGTCTCTTATAATACATATAGATTTAGTGAGTAAGCTTTGGCATGAGCGCTTGGGCCATGCCAATTATAGATATCTTCAGCAGATGAGTACACAGATACTTGATCTTGCGCTCCCACAGATTTCCTGCACTGATGGTGTTTGTCATGGTTGTGTGCTTGGCAAGCATCATAGAGATCCCTTTTCGAAGGGAAGAGCCCCTCATGCTTTGGCACCCTTGGAGTTGATTAACAGTGATCTCATGTTATTTCCCGCTCCTTTTTCTAGGGCCAAGTATGTACTCACTTTTAATGAGGACTTCTCCAAACGCAGATGGGTGTACTTTCTTAAGTACAAGTCTGATGTCTTTGATTTATTTCGAATCTTCAAGACATTTGTAGAGAAGCAGTCTAGTTTTTCTATTTGGTGGATATGTATAGATAATGGGGGGTGGAGTATGTGAATCAAGGTTTCAGAGATTTTTGCACTGAGCATGGTTTGCAGGATCAGTTTACGGTTCCCTACACCCCTCAGTAGAATGGTGTCACTGAGCATAAGAACAAAACTTTATGGGAGATGGCAAATTGTATGATTGAGTCCAAGTCCATGGATTCATCTTTTTGGGCTGAGGAAGTCAATTGTGCCAACTATATTCAGAATCGGATGCCTCACAAGGTGATTCAACATATGACTTCTGAGGAGGCTTGGTCTCATGCCAAGCCTGATGTTTCTTTTTTTTTAGTATTTGGCAGTGAGGCATGGGCTTTTATTCCTGATGCTCAGAGGAAAGCCATGGAGCGGAAGAGCCCACCCCTCTTTTTTGTTTGCCACTGTGAGGATGTTAAGAAGTACAAGTTGTTTGATCTTGATTCCAGAGAGGTCCTATTCCGACAGGATGTTCAGTTTGATGAGTGCCATCCCATAGTGAATACCCTGACTCCAGTGTCTACTCCTCTGCCTACTTCTCCCACTGCATCTCTTCAGGATTATTTTGAGGATGATTTTGATGATGGTGCTGATGATACACCACCCCCACCTCCACCTGGTCCACCTCAAATTCCCAAGTGGGCCCACTTTACTATTAAGGCGGAAGGTTCTATGGTCGGTGATCCTTCAGATACTCATCACACCCATTCTCATACTGTGGGTTCTAGTCTTTTGAGTCATGCCATTTTAGATGATCCTCAAAAATTTTCAGAGGCTATAGGACACCCTGAGTGGGATTGTTCTATGGAGGAGGAGTATTCTTCTTTGATGAGGAATCATACATGGGATCTCTATCCTTTTTCTAAGGGAATAAAGATGGTTAGGTGTTGCTGGTTGTATCACACTAAGTATGTTGCTGATGGTTCAATTGATAAGTATAAATAAAGTCTTGTTGCAAAGGTTTTCTCATAGGTTGAGGGTATTGATTACTTCGAGACTTTTTCCCCTGTCGCCAAGATGAACTATATTCACTTTGTACTATCTCTTGTAGCTTCACGGGGATGACCTATTTTTCAAATGGATGTGAAGAGTGCCTTCTTGCATGTAGACCTATTGGAGGAAATCTACATGGAGAAGCCTCAGGGATTTGTGCAGGATAGTTCTTTGGTTTGCAGACTTTGACATTCATTATATGGTCTCAAACAGGCCCGTCGGGCTTGGTATGAGAAGATGGATTCTTTCTTGCTTTCAACTAGTTTCACCCACAGTCATTATGATCACACAATGTATATTCAGCTTCTTGAGGGTGAGATATTGATTCTTGTGCTATATGTTCATGATCTCCTCATCACAAGTAGCTCATCCTCTACGATTCAACATATTCAACGAGCCTTGATGGATCAGTTTGAGATGACAGATCTTGGTCTTTTGCACTATTTCCTTGGTCTTCTGGTGATTCAGTCTTCTGACAGGATCTACATTTACTAGAAGAAGTATGGTCTTGACATGCTTTGGTGCTTTCGTATGCTTGATTTCAAGCCTACTCCCACTCCTTTTCATTTAGGGTTGTTTTGATTACTACTTATCTCACTCCTTCAGTAGATTCTACACTTTACAGGAAGTTGGTTGGTAGTTTGTTGTACCTAACTCGCACCCGTCCTGATCTTTCCTTTGCAGTTGGCCTTGTCTCTTGATTCTCCCATGATCCTCATTGGAGTCATTGGCAAGTGGCCAAACATATCTTGCAGTACATTCAGGGCTCTATTTCTCTTGGCATTCACTACACATAAGCGGAACCTCACATTGTTGGCTACACTGACTCAGATTGGTCTGGTGATGTCACTGATTAGAAGTCTATTTCTGGCTTTGTTTTCTATCTTGGATCTGGTTCTATCACATGTTCTTGCAAAAATCAGACTGCTCATGCATTATCATCTACAGAGGCTGAGTATCGAGCTATTGTGCTCGCCAGTCAGGAGATCTTATGGCTTCGACAGTTGATGACTAAGTTTGGTTTTCCTCCTAATAGTCCCACTATTCTTTGGTGTTACAATCAGAGTGCTATTCATATTTCCTACAACCCAATAGAGCATTAGTAGATAAAGCACATTGAGCTTCACATGCATTTTATTCACCAGTTGATTCAGGATGGTTCTCTCATTCTAGAGTACATTTCCATTGCCAAGCAGGTTGCAGACATCTTCATGAAACCTTTTGCATCACCATGCTATCTTCACTTGTGCTCTATGCTTGGGGTGAAGGAAGTTGTCCTTGGGGGGTCTTTATGAGGCCTTCCTTCCTTCTTCTTCTTTCAACATGTTCTTTTATCTCTTTTTGGAGAGGAGTTTTTTCCCACTGGGTTTTCTCCTTTTTCTCTGTTTCATAGAGATTTCATTGTATTTAGGTACCTGATCAAGCCTTGTTGTCGGGACCCATCTTTCCTTCTTTCAGTAGTTATTCTAGGTTTTAGCTTCTCCCTATGTCTAGCTTAAGAGGGGGTGTTAGAGTAATCAGGTCTTTACTTGATTAATTAAATAATATTTGTTTAATTTTGTAAGTTCCCTATTATCTCTTTTTACACTTAAGCTAACATTAGGTGCATAATAATTAATTCTTTTATTAATTATTATGTGCAAGCCTAGGTTTTGCCTTTTAGGGTTTCTTGACCTATTAGAGGTTATTTTTCTTTTCCTTATATCATTATCATATTACACATTTTTGTGAATATTGAGATCTCATTCTTTTGAGCATATTTTCTATTATTTGCTTCCTTGCTTCTCCTTGTAACAAATTATTCAGATTGCAGAGATCTTTAGGCTCCTGTGGTGTTGTGTTTCTCAACTGTCATAGTTAAATGATTAATATCACCTTTTATGATTGGAAAGCCTAATTTCAAGAAAAGGAATAGAGATAGAAAAATAAAGTAGAAAAGGTAAAGAGATAACGTACTTCAGTAGAGAAGAATAATGTTGAAATGTACCACGTATGATGTTTGCATAGATTGCACAAACTCATCAAAGTAGACATCATAGAAGAAATGTGCAGTCTTCTCAACTTTACAAGTTTACAAGTTGAATGTTGTGTGTGTGTGTGTGTGAAAAGTGGACTTGTATCTAAATACACAACACTTCAATAAGTCATTAGATGCATGGTTAGTAAATCAATAATAAATGAATAATAAAACCATTACAAAGAGACCTATTACCTTCTAATAGATGTGAGTTTTAGTCTTACTCTCAAATTTCTTTATGCAACACCAGTGACTAGATGACAAATAAATGAATGATTTAATCTATATGAGCACAAAATTGAGCTAAATGGATGCAATATTAAGCTAAATGAGTGAATATTGAGCTAGATGAATTAAAAAAATCATGATTAAACTAATATGTAATAAACTAAGATGTAATATTCTCAATGCACAAAATATCAATGAACCTAGAGAAAAAACAACATAATAACAATAAATCTCCAAGGTAATTTGAATGAGAGATGAGAGCGTAAATTTATAGAAAATCCAAAGAGAGACCAATGGTCAAGATCGATTAATGATGAGCGACCTAGATTCTCCAAGAGGAAGCACAATCTAGGTGAATTGATGTGATTGGCTATTTTTCTTAGCTTTAAAGGAAATTGAACTAAATTTAAGATAAAATCAAAAAAACTGATTTATTGCATATTTTTATTCAATTTTGATATTTAATTGATTAAATTGATTTAATTGCTTTTTTGAGATGTTTCAATTTAATAAATTTCCTTTTTGCAAATTAATTCATTTTTTCAAATTAATTTCTTTTTTTGCAAATTAATTCCTTTTTAATGATTTAATGGTAAATTAATTTATTAATTAAATATGCTAGGATATTTAATTAAATAAATAGGATAATTGATTAAAATGATTTACTTGGAATGGTTATTTAATTAAATAAATATTTAATTAATATAGAATGATATATTTGCCATGTGACATTCATGATTGAGGAATTAATTAATTAGGTGCTCATGAATGACTTAATTACCTTTAGCTAGGACATAGGTGATGTAGCCCATGGTTTAGGTGACCATTTTTAGGGTGTTACATTTGCCCATCTTTGAATTTATGTGCGAGCAATGCATTGATTCAAAGAATAATTGATGTTGAAGAGATGTCAATTTTGAACTTGATGGATCACAAACCGATGAAGAGTGAGATGTTTAGCTTGATTTGAAGCGATGAAATTGAATAGGTTGATTAGAGTGATACCTATCCTAAACTTGATTGAAGTTAGGACTGATGAAGAGCGAGATATCGATCTTGAACTTGATAGATCAAGAAGTGGGTACTGATCTAGAACTTGATTGAACTTGAAATGATTCGCGAAATAGAATGTCTAGCTTGATTTAATGTTATGAAACTGAACATTGATTTGAATACTGATTCAGATGAGGACAAAATTGATATGCCCCTAGAGATTGACTGAAGTTTGATTAATCTTTGATTAAAAATATTTTCTGCTTGAATTTAAATGAAAATTGGAAAAATTTATTGACTTTTGATGATGTAATCACTAATAATGTTGACGTAATGAGTATGCCCCATCAGGAGAGAAATCGAAAGATAGTGAGATTGCAATCATGTTAGTCAATTTTATTTAATAAAATGATCGATGATAATCTAAGCATGATGATTGATTGGAGAATTAAATTGAGATCAGAATTGATTTTGAAAATATTTGAGCGCAAATTGATGTGAAGATGAAAGTGTCAAGTGGTCAACGTTGTGAAAATTTGACTGGAAAATTGATGTTAGATTTCAATTTCGATTCTGAAAATGGACTCGACACAGTTGATTTAGCTAAGAGTACAAATTTTTGTGTCAATCTGAGCAAGTTTGAAAATTATGGTTTTGGCTATATAAGGGGTTGAAGGGGTCATTTTCAATTCATTTTTACCTCTCAAAGGTCAAAATTTCAAAAACCTTCTCTAGAGAAAAATGGTAATTCCCATTCCAGATCACCGATTCGAGCACTAGAGATGATATAATCAACCTCAGAAATACCCAGTAGTGGTAAGTGATCGATCTTAAGCCTCTTTAATTCCAAATTTCTTGAATTTTTTTTGTTGAATTTTTCATTCGAAACTTTGTTTTAGTTTGTGCCTAGTCATTTTATCATATGAAAAACTAGGGTTTGTCGTACAAGTAGCTCATCATTAATATTTTCTCATATTAAGTCATTATTTTTTTCGTATGGTGTATACCCTTTAATCGGACGAGTTATTTCATCATATACCATTTTGTCATCTTGTGTGGAATAAAAACTCATATAAGATAGTTTACTCATATGACTCATAATCTATACTCATACTAGTTGCTACTTTTTTGTACTTGTATGGAAAACAATGTATGTTTTTAATGATCAAAACATCAAATTTTGAATTTCATTCTTGTAAATTTTGATTCATTAGCACTTTTGACATATTCTTAGATCAAATTTGATCATGTAGTGATAATTTTATGTTCAATTTTGGAAGTTTAGTTGCTTGATATTCAGTTCAGATATACATATCCACCTATTATGAGATTAGTGTGAGACTTATCAGATGCACATAGAGATCGTATCAGTTCATGTGGATTTGGATACTTGTTGCAGATGCCTGATATCCATGTGAATCATAAATTGTTGACTGCATTAGTTGAGTGATTTCATAGCGAACATAACACCTTCCACCTATTGATTTTGGAGATGACTATCACTCCTGAGGATGTATAGAGGATTTTAAGGATACCATTTGTTGGAGATAAGATTGATTATGATGCAACTCCAGGATAAGGTATTGAGGCACTTAGACACATATTTTAGGATGGCACAATCTTGGATCAGTCTATCACTTAGGATGATCTGTTGGGCAGGTATGGAGCAAATTTCCCTCTAGCATGCATTTTGGCTGGCATTATTGGTTTCTTTGTGATACCTAATAGGGGACATAAGGGATTCTTATGTGGATGGGGTAGGATGCCAGAGAGATTACTTATTCATCTAGCTAGATTAGGTTGGGGTTCATGCTTACTCAAGCATATGTACCATGAGATGCATGAGATCTCCTATAGAGGGGAAAAGAGAATGGTGGAAGCTATTCTAGTTTTGCAGATTTGGGCTTGGGAGCACATCCCTATTTGCATACTGATTGTAGATGATTGACAATAGGATGGCCAACCTATTGTATATAGATATTCTAGTTATATCACATAGCCCCACATGGGAAAGACTGATTTTTGGAGGAGACAGTTAGATGAGCTGATAGCCATAGTTTGGAGACCGTACAAGGGTCTAGAGAAGTGGGATGACTAGAGGAGGTAGCAGAGAGATATTTTTATGATGCAACCACTTTTTGGTAGATCTTTAGTTATTAGTGAGCTTTTTGTAGTTAGTAGCATTTTGAGGCAGTATGGGAGGCCATAGAGTATCTCCCAAGACTTTACAACATATGCTACATTTGCAGACAAGGAGAGACAAGGATGGAGGCCTAGACTATCATATGCCCTAACCATGTAGGAGTTAGCGGGTTTACAACCGTAGAGATGGGAGTACCTTAAGGATGTTGGAGATACAGGAGTATTGCCCCAGCATAGAGATTGGTTTCAGAGATATCCCTTTCCTTGATTTACATATCCTAGAAAGCCTGCTCCACATATACATGAGGGTGATGATGTGCTAGTCCGAGCTCAAAGAGAGGCAACACCTAGGAGGGGTGGAGGAGATCTGGGTGCAGTAGCATCAGAGTAATAATAGCAGGGTGATAGTGGTGGAGGAGAGAGGGAGGATCATTAGGAGTGGTTGGCAGAGATAAAGGTGGTGATAGGGGAGGAGATGCCATAGTAAATGTTGAGATGGGTGAGGCAGCGAGCCCTGGCAGTGAGGATTCTCCTAGATAGGTATGACCAAGGAGAGAGGAGCAGGGTAGTGGAGATGAGGAGAGAGGAGAAGGAGGTCAAACACCTACAGATATAATTTGTTCCTTGAGGGGTAGAGTGTGGGGCTTGCAAACACAGACGACAGTGATGTAGGCACAAATTGCACAATATGAGCACCAACTAAAGAGCCTGAGGACAGAGTAGGATTTCGATATTCTGAGAGTGAGAGAAGAGAAAGACTAGGATATTTAGAGATTGATAGTAGAGCTAGGTGCCTCTTAGCATGAGGTCCTTCACCAGTCTACCCGAGCAATATATTATGTACCAACTTATAGTGCAATAGTGCAAAGAAATAGACAAGTGGTGTCATATTACCAATACATAGCTTGATCAGAGGGAGCTAGGTCACCTAGATAGGATGATGTCCCTATCCAGCAGCCACCACCTCCTCCTTGAAGCGATGAGGGAGAGGCAAAGAGTCAAATTTTTAGATATCTCCCAAATTTTGTACCCCATTTTTGTAGTTTATACGATTCTTGCCCCTATTGATAGTATTTATGACATCTGATATCATTTGTACCCTTTGACATTGATATTTGATGAGATATATATGAGTTCATGATTTGAGGTCATTCGTCCTTGTGTTATTGATATGAGATGATTTATGAGATGTCTTTATTTATGCTATTGTTCTATATGAATGCATTTCTTTTTAGTATGTATGTATGTAATGCAAATGAATATGGATGTTTTTGTTTCTTTTCATATGCAAATAAATGATTTGATGAATGAGAATGATGATCTAATAATGCAAATGTTTTTTTTTCCATGCAATAGTATGAATGCAAGGAAATGCGTAATGGGCTGATGGATCTATATGATATACTCATGTATGCAGCTAGGACATGTATGCAAAATAGGACTGAGTAATTGGATTTTAATTTTCTTTTTATCATCACCAAGTAGAAATGTAGGAATAAACACAAGCACCAAGGAACAAAGAGCCAAGATGACCTGAATGTCACATCCTCTTTAATATAGCAAGTGAACATAAGTATCAAGGCATAAAGAGCCAGGATGACCTGAATGTGCCTTGCGTGCAAACACACTAGATGAATAAAAGTTCCTTCATTGTCATATGCAATATTGATTATCTTGTCCGCAATGACCCTTGTACCGTTTATATCCTAGGACAAATTAAACATGTATCCAGATTGCATGATAAAAAAATTTATTCAAAACAACCAAGGAAATGATTCCAACCTCCCTGTAGCATACAAATAAATGGAGTTGAGGTATGTGTGATGATTTCACCTTGATGTGAAGGCACTTATCATAGACACCTAGCTTTTGAGATGTTTTCAAATCATCAGAATTATTCCTACATGCAGAAAACAAAGAAAAGTTCTATGCCCCCAGTCCTTGCTCCTCTTAGTCAAGATAGACTTCCTTGAGTTACTCAGAGGGAATAATAATCAAAAACCAATTGAAAAGACAACACAAAAATTAAATTTCAATCAAATCTTGAATAATTTTAGTGATTGTTTTCATTGTTCTTGTTTTGCCTATTTACTTAGTGGTATAACTCTGCAGTGGATAAGAGATAGGTGAATGAATCAGAATGGATGACCTGGTACTACCGATAGAAAGATGACTTGGTAAAACTGCTTAGGACATTCAGATTGATTAGTTGATTACACTAAGAATAGGATGTTGATCAGTTTCAAGCCATGAGGTTTCCAAGAAGAACCAAGGTGTCACAAAAGTGACTGAAGGATATGTACAAGCTAAAGAAAAGATGAAGGAAAGAAGGAAATAAAATAGAAAATGCCAAATCTGCGTTGATAGATGGAGCACTCAGTACAAGACATGCTTTTTGACCAAGTTTTAACCTTCTTGGAAGATATTCTCTCTCTTTTTTTACTACCAAGGTGCCTGTTTACTAGGTTTTCACCAAGGCATTTGATTTTTTTCCAAGTTATATTTTGATTTTTTTGTTGTTTTCTCTTTCCTTCTTTTTTTTTTTCTTTCGTGAGGACTTTTTGTTGTACAACTTGCTGGAGCAGAGAATGCTAAGTGTAGAATTTCTTCAAGTAGATGGTGTTGATCAGTTCGTGGAGGTATTCTCTTTCCAATGTTGAGAGTTTATAAGAGCCAAAGCCAAAGGTTGTAGTAACAATGTAGGGACCCAGCTAGTTGGGTTCAAACTTCCCCTTTTGTTCTCCAAACTATTGATTTTTGGGATTCTCTCTTAAAACAATGTCACCAACTTAAAATTCTTTGTGTCAAACTTTCTTGTTATAAACTCTAGACATTCTCTTTTGGTAAGATCTCAGATGATCGAATTCCACTTGCCGACATTCATCCAACAATTCTAGTTCTTGCAATCTGGATATTTTGTGATCTTCATCAGTAATAAGACCTTGCAAAGAAATTCTTGAAGAAGGAATTTCCACTTTAATAGGCAATACTGCTTTGGTCCCATACACCAAAGTGAAAGGTGTAGCCCCGGTAGGTCATCTCATACTTCTTCCATAAGCCCATATTGTTGGATTGAGCTGCAAAGGCCAATCCTTTTTAGATTTTTTGATCCTTTTGTGCAAGATAGTCAGCAAATTTTTATTAGATGCTTCAGCTTGTCCATTACCATGAGGGTAGTATATAGAAGACCAATGTTGTTTGATTTTGAACTTTTCACATAGCTCATCTAGATCCTTGTTTTTGAACTTCCCTCCATTGTCAGTCACAATCATAGAAGGCATTCCATACCTACAAATGATATAGTTAATAATGAACATAGCCACCTATTTGTTGGTTGCTTTGATTAGCGGAACTGCTTCAACCCACTTGGTGAAGTATTCAGTGGCAGTTATGATAAACTTATGTCTATTACATGATGCAAGATAGATTTGGCCAATGGGATCAAATGCCCATTGCTAAAAAGGCCAATGTGTGATAAAAGGTATTAGCTCTCTTACTGGATCATGTATGAGATTCCCATGTAATTGACGTTTCTCACAAGTTCTAGCAAATTTATAATATCTTTCTCTATATCTGCCCAATAGTAGCTCACCCTTAGCCCAAATTTATCGTGTTTGAGTGAGATCCATAAATACCTTCATGGACTATAAATAATGCATGTTGAGACTCTTCAGGTTCTACACACTTAAGCAAAGTACTATCTAAACCTTGCTTATATAGATTGTTAGCAATGATGATATACCATGAAGAATTTTGAATCAGGTTTCTTTTCTCATTATGGGTAAGGTTATCAGAGATAATTTTGCCATGTAAGTAAGAGTAGATATGACTATAGAGTCATGTCCAATGATAGAATAGACCATATGAGACTTAGGTTAATCATAAGCAGGACAATGAAGCTCTTCCACTAGGAATTCATAGAGGAACTCAAATTCTTGTAGCTGTGATATATATGCCAATGTAGCAATAGCATCTACTACTCTGTTTGCTGATCTAGGAATCTGTTGAAATGATACAAAGGTAAATTATTTCTTAGAGTAATCAACCATTCTTTTATAGGGAATCAGTTTCTCATCCCAAGTTTGATGTATATTATTGATTTGGTTGATTATCAGTTGATAGTTGCCATACATGTATAAGTCAACAACTTTCTATTCAATAGCTAGTTTGATTCCATTTACCAAGGCTTCATATTCTACAATATTGTTTGTAAAAGGAAAGAGGATCTTGTACACCTTTGGGATTGAGTATCTTTGAGCCAAAAGTGCCCCCAGTCATGTATCAGTAGCTGATATGTAGAAAATTAAGGGTTTGTCTTGAATTGGTGGCATTAAGATAGGTGGATTAGAAAGATATTCCTTGATCTTCTTTAGGTGTTGTTCACATTCTTCATCCCATTTATATGTAACTCCTTTCTGTAAAGCTTTTGTGAATGGTTGAGCTTTATCTATGAGCTAAGAAATGAAGCATCTTATTGATTAGAATCACTATTGTAGAGTCCTCATTTGACTGACATTCTTTGGAGGTGGCATTTCCATAATAGATTTAACTTTTTCTAGGTCCACTTTAATTCCTTTTTTTGAAACAATATATCCTAGGAGCTTACCAGATGTAACTCCAAATGCACATTTCTTAGGATTTAGTTTGAATTTAAATTTTTCCATCCTGTCTAAGTTTGGACCGAGTTCTAAGAGATGTGTTGACCTTTTCATAGATTTGAGTAGGGTATCATCAACATAGTCCTCCATGTTTTTGTGCATCATATCATGAAAGAGCATTGTTAAAACTCTTTGATAAGTGGATCTCACATTCTTTAAGCTAAAGGGCATCACATTCCAGTAGAAAGTTCCCCATGCACAGGTGAATGCTGTTTTCTCTTGATCCTTGGGAGCAATTTTGATCTGAATGTATTCAGAAAAACCATCCATCAGAGAGTATATTTCATAACCGGTAGTCATGTCCACTATCATATCTATGTTAGGGAGTGGAAAATAATCTTTAGGACATGCTTCATTTAAATCTCTGAAATCTATGCAAAAATTTATTGATTTGTCAGGTTTGGAATAATGTACAATACTAGATATCCACTTAGCATAATCAATTGCTTTGATGAATCCAACTTTTAGTAATTTTTCCAGCTCAACCTTAACAAGTAATGCAACATGAGGATGCATTTTTCAAATTTTTTGCTTCACAGGTTTAAGTCTAGGATGCATTATGAGGTCAGGATCCAGACCTGACATATCAGCGTATGTCCATGAAAAATTGATCATTTTCTCCATGAAGAAATTAGAAAATTCTTTCATTTCTTCTACTGATTGGGATTGAGCTATATGTATAATATGTTGAGTTTCTTATGTTCCATTGTTCACTTCTTGTAGAGGTTCAATCAGCATTGATGAGCATTCTTGAAAGTGATTAGGCAAAATGTCAAGTGTTTCACCTATAGGTGCCTTAGAGAGGTTTTCACCATTATGTACATCTTTTATTTTCACTATTTTTTATTTTGACACCACCATATTGTGGTTTTCGCCATCAGAAGACTTATTTTTCTTTTTTTGATTTTTGAGACTAAGATACTTGGCATCTGCTTTTGTCATGTTCCCACTTTGTTCACTGGAAGAAGAGTTCAGTTGTTCGACTGCATTAAGATAATAGGCTAATGTATAGTCGTTGGAAAAGGTATGAATATTCAAGGGTTGATCTTGGAGAGCATAGTCAATAATCACAAGATGTACTAGGGATAAAGATTCAACAGGTTCAAGGGAATTCATGGTATTGTCATCACAACCTCGAACAAACAAGTTGAGTTCTAGAAGACTACCTTGCATAAGCATTTCAATACCAGAAAGAGTAATAACACAATTATCAAAGTTTATGTTAGCATTTAGAGGATCTAACCCAGCATACCTACCACTAGCACCTTCTTCTACTTTAGACTGGAGTATATATTATGGTTCAACATTAAAAGGTGTCGTATGTAAAATACATCATCAATTCAACTTGAAATAGAGGGAAATCATGAATCCCTATCCGAATCAAATAATCCTAAAATAAACTCAATGAAATAACACAATCAAACAATAGGAATTTAAATATCAATAAAATCTCCCTATCCCATGACTGCATATTGCTTCCATTATTCTTCTTGTTGATAGTTGATTGATGAGGAGGTAGAATAGAAGTTAGTCTTCTTCTGAGGTTGGTGGGCTTTGTTCTCAATGTGCAATCAATCCCTAGGCACAAATGGGATTCTTCCAAACCTTTCTCCTATCTCCTCCTCTCTATTCAACACTATTTGCACCCTATTGTATTGGACATCACTCCTCCTAACCTTCCATGCTAAGGCATTCAAGTCTGAAATGAGGTCCTCTTGTGTGTCACCAAAAATGAACAAGTTTGGTTGTCCAACTGGTTGAATCTCCTCTCTTCCAGGAATGGGCAACTGTTGGAGAACCATGGTTTACCTAACCTTGTTTACACCTTTAAGGATTTCAATCATATTAATGTGTTGACTAAGCATCTAAACAGGTCTGCAAAGTATGATGACTGTCCTTCACTTCTCAAGAATGGAAATTTCTCAATTGGATGCAAAGAACGTAGGGATACTCAAAGCAACTTTCTAGGTGCAAAAGGTCCATTTGATCAAATGGCTCAATACAATGCTTTGGATATTTTAGTAGGGTATCTCAGGTCTTGACTCATCAATTTTGATGATTTGAAACAACCAATTGCTTCCCCTTCCTTACCGATTTCATGAATTGGTCAAATTTGCTCCAAAAAGGCTACTAGAATTAGCCCTAGTTTTTAAGGAAAATTGTTCACCCTACTCAACCTGCTAAACTTCATGACAAACCCTTGGAGATGTGGTCATTTGATGTTGAAATCTCAAGGATTTTTTATATGGAAAGTATTGTACGGACTGTTTTAGTGCTGTCCCACAAAATAGGCACTTTTCAAGGGTTTTTAAGAGTTTTGGTGAGGGTTTGCAAATTAAAGGTTTCCTCCATGAAGCTAGAACCAAGTTAAAATGTTCACACCTTGCTTTAACATATACCAAACACTTCCAAAGATTCAAAACTTATCTTAGACTATTGTCATTATATCAAACAACTGTCAAACTACTGCCGTTACACAGAAAAAACAATCTAGTGCACTAGGACAGTGATGTTTTTAGAATTTTGCATTCATTTTCAATATTTGTAAACCAAATACAATGAAGGTATATCAAATGCAGATGCAACAATGACTTAACATGAGTTTGAACACCCTGCAAAACAAAATAAGAAGGGATTTCTTATGACTGTTGCTCATAAACCGCCATCACTGCACTTTAACAGTCTTACAACTGAGTACAACTTTCTTTCTTTGTTTGATTTGCTTCTTCACTCTGTCCTTGATCTGCAAGAAGGTTTTAATAACAAGGTGAAGTAATACATATATCTTCTTTAAGGATCTTATGAGTTTGAACACTCAAAAGATGACACAAGACATGACAGCCATATAAGACTGTGATAGAAAATACATTTCTCTAGGATCCTTATTTAGGTGCTTTACAATCCTATGGTGTATCTTATCTTCTTAACATTTAAAACACTATTAAATACATTCCATGATACACAAAAAAAAAGAGGAATCCATCATTCCATGTTGTCCTTGAGGGAGGTTGGCATTGAGGTTTTAACAGCGAAACAGTGACACACTGTCTTTCAGTCTATTTACACCTTTTCTTCTTGCATCCAACCAAGTCATGAGGGAGACAAGGATGGTAAAGTGAAATAATAAATCTTGCCAACTTAATTCTACTTCAAAATTTCAAAGTACAGTGCTATGAACAGCAAAGTACCATTCACACAAATTCAAGAATACCCAAGCCAAGTTGCTCACTTCACACACTTGCCATGGGCTTACAAACACTTGTGCATTGCTAGAAAAGGAAAATGGATGTATGGTACAGTATGTACAGATCCAAAAAATTCCCTCAAAGCCATGGATGAAGAGACTTTGAAGAAATTAGTTGGACCATGAATGATCTTACATTGGAACCATAAAACAATGCCTTTCTCAAGAACACTTCAAACAAAACTTGTTCCAAACCCCAAGAAAAGATCAAAGATCACTACTAAAACATCAAGAGAGATCACAAAAATGAAAAATAGGAGTAGTACGGACTCATGGAGCCATGGTACGGACTGTACTCTCAAAAGTGCAAAAAATTAGTTTAAAACTCACAAAAATGAGAGCAAAATAAGTATTTCTCTTAATTTTCCAAAATGAACAACCCATACAATGATTGGACCATGGTTTTTATACATGTGAAAACTTATTGAAGCCCTTGTATGGACAGGTACAGGCTGGAACTAACCAAAACCACCAAAAACCACTTTTTTGACAACTTTTGACAACCTTTTGACAACTTTTTGTTGCTCAAAAATTGCATTTTGACTTCCGGTGACTTGGCACTCAAACCAATGACTCAAAATCATTTAGAAACACTAAATAAACATTCCCCAATTCCTTTCAAGGCTTTACAACATAAAAAAATTCAAAAATGCTCCTTTGGACCCGAAATTGACAATTTTTGGCCCACTGAGCAAAAACCAAAAATCTTGGAAACTCTTAAACAAAATGAGTTCCAAACCTCATTACACCACAAAAAAAACCTATTAAACCTACTAGAAGCATAAAATAAACACACATGCTTAATTTGCAACAAAATGCTATACCTGCTGTGATTTGAGCATTCAGGTGCTCAGGTGCTCCTGCACCATACTCCCCTAAGGACAAACAAGTCATGTGACTCCTTTGGGCAGTAAAGAAAGAGGAATTCTAGCTTTCAAAAATTCACTTTCAGGTATCCATGTGGCTTCAGAAGCTGGTTTATCCTTCCACTTGATGAGATGCTCCAAGTAGGTATGGTGTCTTGTCTTTTTGATGATTCTTGAATCTAGTACCTCGCTGAGGAATGGGAGTAGAAGAAGAGGGGAGAGAAAAATCAGAAAGGGAATGAGAAAGATCTAAAAGTCTTTATGAATCTAATGGTAGCTCCCCTTTGAATGGCACCAAATCTGCAACATTGAAAATAGGAGACACATAAACTTCATTAGGCAAATCAACTTTGTAAGCATTATGGCCATATTTAGCCAAGATTTTGCATGGTCCTACTCTTCTCATTTGCAACTTAGTAGGCACTCCTTTCTATAACCGTGACTTGTTGAGATGGACCATCACATAATTACCCACTGAAAACTGAACATCTCTCTTTGAAGCATCAACTCTCTCCTTAACTTTTTGAGTAGTTTCCTGTAAAGACTTCTGTACCTGCTCATGAATTTCTTTCATAGACTATGCCATATCTTCTGCTGTACCACTCACTTGCTGCAAATTAGTGACATCATTTAGCTCAAAAACACCTCTAGGATGCATTCCATAAATAATCTGAAATGGGCTCTTACCAGTGGATCTGTTTACAGTGTCATTGTATGCAAACTCTGCCTGATGGATGAGTTGATCCCAACTTTGCCCATATTCTTTGGTAAGACATCTAAGTAGGTTACCCAATGTTCTGTTCACCACTTCTATTTGGCCATCTGTCTATGGATGGTAAGCTGAGCCAAAAGACAAGTTAGTACCCAATTTCTTCCTTAAAGTTTTCCAAAAATGACCCAAAAACTTAGCATCTCTATCAGATACAATACTAGATGGCAAACCATGAATTCTTACAACTTCCTTAAAGAAAAGAAAAGCAATGTGACTAGAATCATTAGTAGTTTTGTAAGGTATGAAATGTGCCATTTTACTGAACCTGTCAACAACCACAAAAATACTATCACATCCTATTTTTGTTTTGGGTAAACCTACCACAAAATCGATACTGATGCAATCCCAAGGCCTAGAAGGTATGGGAAGAGGCTGATACAAACCAGCATTAGAGCTAGTACCCTTGGCTTTCTGACATACCATGCATTGCTCAACATATTTCCTCACATCTACCTGCATCTTAGGCCAAAGATAGTGCCTCTGAACCAATTCCAAAGTCTTATTAAGACCAAAGTGACCACTCAAGCAACCATTGTGCTTTTCCTATATCAGATTCTCCCTCATTGAACCTTTTGGCACACATAGTTGTCCACCCTTGAATAACAATCCATTCTGCAAAGTATAGTCAGCATATTCACTATGAAAAGTATTCTGAAAATCTTGACAAACTTTTTAAATATCAGCAAAATCAAAATCATGTGGATATAAATCCTTAAAACATTCTATACCAATACTTCTAATCTGAATTTCTTGAACAGTAAGTAACCTTCTACTCAATGCATCAGCTACTTTATTGCACTGTCCTTTCTTATGCTTCAAAGTAAAGGTATATGCTTGCAAAGACTCTACCCATTTAACATGTCTGTGACTAAGCTTATCCTGTGAATTGAGAAAACTAAGTGCCTGGTTGTCAATGTAAACCACAAATTCTTTAGGAAGAAGGTAATGCCTCCATTTCCTAAGTGCTTGAACCAAAGCATACATTTCGAGATCATATGAAGAGTATTTCCTCTTAGCATCATTAAGCTTTTCACTAAAAAATGCAACAGGCCTATTATCCTGACTCAAAATAGCACCAATAGCAATATTACTTGCATCACACTTTAAGGTAAACAATTTGTCAAAACTAGGTAGAATTAACACTGGTTGGGTAGCAACTCTGACTTTCAACAATTCAAATCCCCTGTTGGCTACTTCTGTCCACTGAAATTTCACTTTCACACCACCCTTAATGGTTTCCAACATAGGTGCACATATTTCACTGAAACCTCTAATAAATTTCCTATAAAATTGAGCAAGTCCATGAAAACTCCTGACATCACTAGAATTCTTAGGGGTTGGCCAATTAACTATGGCTTCTACCTTATCTGGATCCATCTTCAAATCACCCCCTGAAACAACAAAACCCAAATAGACCAGCTCTTGCCCTAGGAAATCACATTTTTCTAGGTTGATAGTAAGTTGTTCATCATTCAATCTTTGTAAGACAATCTACAAATGTTGGAGGTGTTCTTCCTTGGTTTGACTGAAAATTAAGATGTCATCAAGGTACACAACTACAAACCTGCCTATGAAGTCATGTAACACCTCATTCATCAATCTCATAAATGTACTGGGTGCATTTGTTAACCCAAATGGCATGACTAGCCATTCATACAACCCCTCATTTGTCTTGAAAGTTGTTTTCCATTCATCTCCCTCTTTGATGCGGATTTGATGATAACCACTTTTTAGGTCTATCTTACTGAAATATTTTGCTCCCCCTAAACAATCCATAAGATCTTCTATCCTAGGAATGGGGAATCTATACCGATTGTGATCTTGTTTATTGCTCTTGAATCTGTACAAAGTCTCCAAGCCCCACCTTTCTTAGGTGCTAACACTGTGGGTACTGCACATGGACTAATACTTTTTCTAATCATTCCTTGGTCTAATAGCTCTTGGATTTGTCTTGCCACTTCCTGATTTTGTTTAGGTGTCATTTTGTAAGCAACTTTGTTTGGTAAGGATGCACCTGGGATGAAGTCTATCTGGTGGCTAATGGCTCTCTGAGGAGGTAGAGAGGTTGGTTGACCATCATTAACAATTGACTTAAACTGATCTAGAAGTTGTTGCACCTCATTTGGGATTTCTATCTTCCTTTCTTTCTTTTCATCAACTAGTTTCATTACCAATGCAAAACCTATGCCATCACCTTCTTTTAGGATATGGATGAACTCTTTTTCACCAACTAACAAAGTGTTGGGAACTTGTGGTTTGCTGCCCTCACTTCCTTCATTAATGGATTGAATTTTATAGTTGATACCATTCTTGAAAAATGAGTATGAGTTATTTTCTCCATCATATTGTGCTTTCCTGTCAAATTGCCAAGGTCTTCCTAAAACCAAATGACAAGCATCCATAGGTAGTATATCACACAAAATCTTATCTTGGTACTCACCTATGTTAAACTCTACCCATGTTTGTTCACTCACCAATACATGCTGCCCTTTTTCCAACCATGTGACCTTGTAGGGCTCATTGTGCTGTATTCTAGGTAGATGAAGTTTTGTAGCAGTTTCTTCTGATATGATGTTATCAGTTGATCCTAAGTCAATGATAACTTTGCACACCTTTCCTTGGATCTTACATTTGATCCTGAAAAGAGCTTTCCTTTGAGACATATCTTTCTGAGATGGCTCTTTCATGAGGGTCCTCCTGATCATGAGGTTTTCCCCTTCTTCTGATGGTAGACACCTTTGATTTGGTGTGGTTTCCTCTTGCACAAAATGGACTCTCTTATCACCTCCTTGAGATGAGCTTGGCTTTTCTGGGCATCTATATGCTGGATGGCCTAGTTTCTGACAGTTGTAAGACTTCATGGTGGAGAAGTATGAACCTCTTCCAGGTCCATTAGATCTACCCCTTCCTAGGTTGCCTGATCCCCTACCCCTATAGTTGGGTCTGCTCTGAGAATCCCCGCTTTGCTCAATAAGCTTAGACTCTCCCTGGGACCTATGATCTGTGTATCTTCCCCCAAAACTACCTCTATGACTGCCTCTGTTTCCTCTGCCTCTGCCTCTACCATTATGTTCTTGTTTCTTCTTGTTTCTCTCTTCTACCTTCAATGCTAATTGATAACACTTCTGTAATGTGTTGGGACACCATAGGCTTAACTCTTCCTGAATATTCCATCTTAACCCATTGAGATACCTAGCTACTTTGACATTTTCATCTTCTTGTACCTTGGACCTAAGGCTTAGTTTTTGGAATTCTTCAGTGTAACTACTGACATCTAGGTCTTTCTGTCTCAAGTTTTGTCTCTTCCTATGCAACTGGATTTCATAATCTTTAGGCATGTAGGTGTCTTTGATCTTAGTCACCATTGTCTTCCAGGTGGTTATGGGTTTCTTTCCCTCTTTCACCCTTTCCTCTTGGATGAATTTCCACCAGGTCAAGGCTGCCCCTCTCATTCTGGATTTGGCTACCTTCACTTTCTGTGCTTCAGTAATGCCATCACATTCAAAGTGATTCTCTAGACCCTCTATCCACTCCATTAGTGCTTCTAGTTCCATCTTGCCACTAAAAAGGGACACTCCATCTAGGGCCTTTCCAGTCAAATCTTTCAAAGCTTGTAAAAAGGTTTCTTGTTCTTTATCCAAGATTGGATCTAGTTCTGGGATTTCTTCCTCTAAGTTTTCCTTCTTATCTTCAGCATTTTCTACTCTCTCACTGACTTCTTTATTCTTGACTTCTACTTGGTCAATTTTCTTTCATGTTGTTGTAATCTTTCCCTAAGGAGCCTATTTTCTTCACCCTGATCCTCCATCCTCTTTGCTAACTCTGCATTGGTCACCATGTTGTCGGTGTTGTCTCCCACTGAATAACTAACTGACATATGCTAATCTCTCAACCCAAATCTAAATTGGCTCTGATACCACTATGATGAGGAGGTAGAGTAGAAGTTAGTCTTCTTCTGAGGTTGGTGGGCTTTGTTCTCAATGTGCAATCAATCCCTAGGCACAAATGGGATTCTACCAAACCTTTCTCCTATCTCCTCCTCTCTATTCAACACTGTTTTCACCCTATTGCATTGGACATCACTCCTCCTAACCTTCCATGCTAAGGCATTCAAGTCTGAAATGAGGTCCTCTCACCAAGAATGAACAAGTTTGGTTGTCCAACTGGCTGAATCTCCTCTCTTCCAGGAATGGGCAACTGTTGGAGAACCATGGTTTACCTAACCTTGTTTGCACCTTTAAGGATTTCAATCATATTAATGTGTTGACTGAGCATCTAAATAGGTCTGCAAAGTATGATGACTGTCCTTAAGATCTCAAGAATGGAAATTTCTCAATTGGATGCAAAGAACGTAGGGATACTCAAAGCAACTTTTTAGGTGCAAAAGGTCCATTTGATCAAATGGCTCAATACAATGCTTTGGATATTTTAGTAGGGTATCTTAGGTCTTGACTCATCAATTTTGATGATTTGAAACAACCAATTGCTTCCCCTTCCTTACCAATTTCATGAATTGGTCAAATTTGCTCCAAAAAGGCTACTAGAATTAGCCCGAGTTTTTAAGGAAAATTGTTCACCCTGCTCAACCTGCTAAACTTCATGACAAACCCTTGGAGATGTGGTCATTTGATGTTGAAAGCTCAAGGATTTTTGCTATGGCAAGTACTGTACGGACTGTTTTAGTGCTGTCCCACAAAATAGGCACTTTTCAAGGGTTTTTAAGAGTTTTGGTGAGGGTTTGCAAATTAAAGGTTTCCTCCATGAAGCTAGAACCAAGTTAAAATGTTCACACCTTCCTTTAAAATATACCAAACACTTCCAAAGATTCAAAACTTATCTTAGACTACTATCATTATATCAAACAATTGTCATACTGCTGCCCTTACACAGAAAAAACAGTCTAGTGGACTGGGATAGCGATGCTTTTAGTGTTTTGCATTCATTTTCAATATTTGTAAACCAAATACAATGAAGGTATATCAAATGTATATGTAACAATGACTTAACATGAGTTTGAACACCCTGCAAAGCAAAATAAGAAGGGATTTCTTATGACTGTTGCTCACAAACCGCCATCACTGCACTTTAACAGTCTTACAACTGATTACAACTTTCTTTCTTTGTTTGATTTGCTTCTTCACTCTGTCCTTGATCTGCAAGAAGGTGTTAATAACAAGGTGAAGTAATACATATATCTTCTTCAAGGATCTTATGAGTTTGAACACTCAAAAGATGACACAAGACATGACAGCCATATAAGACTGTGATAGAAAATACATTTCTCTAGGATCCTTATTTAGGTCCTTTACAATCCTATGGTGTATCTTATCTTCTTAACATTTAAAACACTGTTAAATAAATTCCATGATACACAAAAAAAAAGAGGAATCCATCATTCCATGTTGTCCTTGAGGGAGGTTGGCACTGAGGTTTTAACAGCGAAACAGTGACACACTGTCTTTCAGTCTGTTTACACCTTTTCTTCTTGCATCCAACCAAGTCATGAGGGAGACAAGGATGGTAAAGTGCAATAATAAATCTTTCCAACTTAAATCTACTTCAAAATTTCAAAGTACAGTGCTATGAACAGCAAAGTACCATTCACACAAATTCAAGAATACCCAAGCCAAGTTGCTCACTTCACACACTTGCCATGGGCTTATAAACACTTGTGCATTTCTAGAAAAGGAAAATAGATTTATGGTATAGTATGTACAGATCCAACAAATTCTCTCAAAGCCATGGATGAAGAGACTTTGAAGAAATTAGTTGGACCATGAATGATCTTCCATTGGAACCACAAAACAATGCCTTTCTCAAGAACACTTCAAACAAAACTTGTTCCAAACCCCAAGAAAATATCAAAGATCACTACTAAAACATCAAGAGAGATCACAACAATGAAAAATAGGAGTATTACAGACTCATGGAGCCATGGTACGGACTGTACTCTCAAAAGTGCAGAAAATTAGTTAAAAACTCACAAAAATGAGAGCAAAATAAGTATTTCTCTTAATTTTCCAAAATGAACAACCCATACAATGATTGGAACATGGTTTTTATACATGTGCCAACTTATTGAAGCCCTTGTACGGATAGGTACAGGCTGGAACTAACCAAAACCACTTTTTTGACAACTTTTGACAACTTTTTGACAATTTTTTGTTGCTCAAAAATTGCATTTTGACTTCCGGTGACTTGTCACTCAAACCAATGACTCAACATCATTTAGAAACACTAAATAAACATGCCCCAATGCCTATCAAGGCTTTACAACATAAAAAATTTCAAAAATGCTCATTTGGACCTGAAATTGACAATTTTTGGCCCACTGAGCAAAAACCAAAAATCTTGGAAACTCTTAAACAAAATGAGTTCCAAACCTCATTACACCACAAAACAAACCTATTAAACCTACTAGAAGCATAAAATAAACACACATGCTTAATTTGCAACAAAATGCTATACCTGTTGTGATTTGAGCATTCAGGTGCTCAGGTGCTCCTGCACCATTGATTGAGAGGTTTTTGGAAAAAAACAAAGTGAGATAAAAATAGGAATTGAAAAGACAATTGAATTAATTAATTAATTAATTGAATTAATTAATTTAGCATGTGCTTTCACTTTGAATTTGATTTTCAATATAAACTTTGCATGGGATTTAATTCAAATATTGAATATATTTTAATTCAATTTGATATTTGAATATATTTAGAACTTGACTTTGGAATTCAATTTGATTTTTGAAATCATGTACATGTATTTGAAATTAGAATAAATTAGAAGAATTAGAATTAGAATTTGAAACTTAGAAGCAATAATGGAATTAAAAGAAATAATTAGTTAATTAAATAATTTAAAGAAACTATTTAATTATTTAGAAATTAAATTTAATTAAATAATAAAGACTATTAAAATTAAAGGATTAAAATCACAATTAATATTTAATTAATATATTTAGAAGAAGGTTGAATAATTAGTTTATTAGAGATAGAAATTGAGAATTAATTTATTTAAATACTAAAGATTATTTAAATTGAGGGATTAATAATCATTATTAATTAAAAAATAAATATTTAATTAACATTTAGAAAATGGTTTAAATGATTAAATGATGATAGAATTGAAATTGAAATAATTAATGAGATGGCAAAGAAATACGAATTTAGAAGAATAAGATTAATTAACTTAATTAAAGAATTAAAGAATTATTTAACTATTTGGATGAATAATTAGTACATGATCAATGAGACATTTTTTAGGTGTCTACAACAGGTTCTTCAGATAGAGTTTTGACATTCATGAAAGGGTATTCATAGTTTGGTGTTGAATAGGTAATATCATAAATATATCTTATTTCAGAGTGATCAGAGTCAGAAGATGAAACATCTAACTCCTCTTCAAGTGGCTTAGTGAAAACATTTATTGTATCAATATCAACATCTTTTATGTTGCAAGTTCCTTCATGACTTTGTTCAATGATCACTTGTAGTTGACATACCTGTTGACATAACCTTGATGACTTTTTTAATCCGTGTCTACTTTCCCATTCAGCTTCCTCTAGACTGATGATCGGTCCTGCTTGTCTAGCCTTCAATTCTTCATTTGTATTCCCATCTGATTTGGTCTATCTCATTAGAGGGAGATACACTAGGTTAAGAATTTTCTTGTGCTTTTCCTTCTTTCAATTGTTGTTCATAATCTTCTTGTCTTTTAGTTTGATTTCCTCTATTTCTCATTGTAGCTTAAAGTGTATTATCTCTTGTGCTTTGTCTATGATATCATTAGCTTCTTTAGGATTCTCTTTGGCAGATGCATCTGATAGAGGCTCTGGACCCCATTCATACTCATTTGAGTTTGTTTTTGAATCCTCTTCTTCCAGTCTTCTTGTATATGTAAAAGGAATGTTAAGTGGTGCAAGCATGTCTTTAATTCCTTCCACGTCTTCTCTTATGTCTTCTGAAATATCTACTTCTTCTAGTCTTACTACTGATACAGTTGAAACTTGATTACAAGCTACTTCTTCTATCTTGATTTTCAGTTCTTCTTGTTCTTTCTCATACTCTTCCTAAATTTGCTGAGTATTTGTTTCTTGTGATGTTTGTTGTAGTATCTTTTTCCTCCAATTAGGTTGTTGATGAGAAGTGTGTTTTTTATTTGATGACTCTTCTAGATGGTATCCGAGTCCAGTTTTATCATGTGTAGACTTAGTTTGTAGCTTGATAGGTTTGATGGTTCCTTCTTGGCTCTTTCCCAGAGGACCACTACCTGAATATCCCATGCGTTGAATCATCTTATAGCTTGGACCATATTGTTCAGGGGAAATATCACAGTGTTGCCCTTCTCTATTTTCACTCTCTTCTTTGAAAAGCCATTTGAGAACAACCACCTCTTCTATTTCATCCACAAGGGAAGTAGAGAAATGTACAAAAATACCATCATAGATGACGTTTGTAGTTGAAGTTTGTGGCTTCATAGCCTCATATGGTTTCTATAGACGTATAAAAATGACCAAATTCCTAAATGAATATTTTATGTTCATTTCTCTATTTAATTAAATCCAATTTAATTAAATTATCCACATTCCTCTATTTAATTAAATAAGTTACTCAATTTATTTAAATTAAATTCACTATACCCATTTAATGAATAAATCATTTTATTCAATTAAATCCCCCTATCCACTTTTAATTAAATTCAAATTTAATTAAATAGTTATCCTAAAATTGAATAAATCTAATTTATTTAATTTCTCCAAATACAACCAAATTGAATGAAAATCATTTAATTCAATTAAATCCTATTATCCCTCCATCCACTTGCAAAATCTCAAACCCCTTTCTAATCCCTTCTAGAATCTTCTAATCACTTCTAATTAGCCTAACCCTCCTCTAAACTTTGTCACATCCCTAAACAAAGGGAAGTCACTTCTCAAAAACCTTAAAGTCTTTGATAACCATTGAAGGTTTTCAACTTTCAACCACTAAAACCCTTAAAGTCTTTGAAAACCATTAAAGGCTTCCAACCTTCAACCACTTAATCCCTAAAGTCTCCAATAACCATTAATGGTTAATTCAAACCCTCCCACATGGTTAAAACATTTGTTTTGACTCAACCTCTATCCAACCCAAGGGTCTCATCAGGCCATTAATGCTTTGACCATGATTATCTCTTAATCATTTGCACAAAGGTTTATCCTTGGATTAACTCTTAATCTAGTGGGTAAGCCTAACTTAGACTTGACCCTTAGCCTTTAGATAACCATGAGGTCTTCTCAGGCCTTTAATGCCTCCAACCTCTTCTCTCAACCCAATCCTATGTTGACACTTGTCACCATTTCATTGGTACAAATTGTGCACATGGATCCCCAACTTTCAAACCTGGCCCTTGATTAAACCTTTCAATCCTAACCATCCATTGCCCTGTTTGTGCTATAAATAGAGCTCTCATTCTTCCATTCTAAACAATCATCTTTCAAATTTGTAGCATCTCACTTATGCTCAAATTCTTTCAAGCTTTCATTTCATATATGCTCATCATTTAGCCTCTTTTAGATCATAAATTAGACTAATATGAATGCTTAGATTACTTTCTTTATCATTTTAGTTCAATCATAGACTAAATATAGTATGCTAGGATAGTATTCATACTAATCTTGTCATCTTATCATTTAGTTTATTGCATTTTAGCATCATACATAGCTTAACATCTATTTCATACTAAATTTAGCAAAAGCATCTCTCGTTCTCATATTTGCCATCCCTAAACCATTTTGCTCAGTGATCTGAGAGCAAAAACGTTGGTTTGAGGGACATTGTGAGATAGAGAACCATGGGACCCTCCTTGGGAAGCTGAGTAACACTACGTTACTCCATAGCTTGCACCAAGAAGTCCTGTGTGTGTGTGTGGACTAGTATTCTAATAAATTTTCACATATTTAGTTTTATTCGCCCACTTTTCCCGCATACATTTCTGGCACCCACCGTGGGGCTTTACCCCAAATAACAAATCATTTTTTCAAATTGATCACTTTTGCAGGTCCGCGGGAAACAGGAATCAGCGCGTCAAAAACATATAGTAGCGCATCCGCCTAACAGTCTAGCGCTTCTAGCCTACTGTTTAGCGCGTGGGCTCTTTGTTTTAACGCGTGAAGTCCTTTTCTTAGCGCATGAGTTTGTTTAACAAATTTTTCCTATGCGGGCAAAACACAGAGTAGCGCATCGACCTGACAGATTAGCACATCCGAACCCCATTTTAGCGCTTGTAATACATAATCCAGCGCTTTGAACTCAAACATTAGCGCATCAGATTTAAAATTTCCTTGCAGAACTGTTCGCAGAAAAAAAAGACAAACACAGAGTAGCGCTTCCAACACCCAGAGCAGTGCATCCAGAAAACAGAGTAGGGCTTTTATCATAAAGTTTAGCGCATCGCATATATATTGTAGCGCGTATAGTTTGTTCTGTAGCGCATCAAAAACAAAAAAAAATAAAAATTATTGTAACCGAATTAAAATTTTAGACTTGTAAAAGTCCTCCAGAATCACCTGACATTTTATCTTTTTGTTTGTTTGCAGGGTTCTAATGGTTTCTTGCAGGTAGAGCGAGGAATTTTATTTTTACAAACAACAAAAAAAAATAAAAAATGATTTCTTTTGTTGACCTCCAAAACGAAAAATTTGCTTTGTTGACCATTTCCATTTTTCTAGATCAGAAAATCTTTCTTTAAGATTAAAAAGAACATCATGTTTTTGTGGAGCAACATCTCTACATAGGTTAGCAAATCATTGAATTGGAGGTTTAAAAAGAATAATTGATTGCTCTGTCTCAAAAGTGGTAGGAATATGCTCTCCCCTTAACTGGGTGATCAAAAATCCAGACCACTCTTACTGCTTTCAGTTATTTCAAAGCATTTAAATCCTTTAGTAGGCCTGCCTTCCTGAGGAGTTGCAATCAACTCTTAAAGCCGTTTATGGCCGGTGTGAAGGGAACGACCTAAGTGGGGAACGGCTTTGACGCCAAGAATTCCAACCCACTATAATCAAATGTGGAAAGTGACGAAAGTCCTTTTCAACGATTGCGCGCAGTGATTAGCCTTCCCCTAGTATCCTTGAGATATGTAAAACCTTTGTTCTAAAGGTTGGGAAGCCTCCTAAGGGAGTTTATCACTGACGGCCGAACGGGAAGCCTCATTACGAACCATAGAATTAGAAACTTTGAGCCGAGTCAGTAACCAAACATTGTAACATCATAGTGCAAGGGTGGGGAAGAATCCGCCCCTAAGATTACTCACCATATATCTCCCAAGATAACTACTCAATTGTGAAGCAATTCACTTTGGGTTAACTTCTGGCAAAAGGCAAAAAAACGGGCGCCCCCTGGGGGGTGACACGGCTGTTTGAGCTAACGGAGTATCGAGACTAGTGGGCTATGATGTTATTGATGACCCTTGAATAAAGAGTCTTTCTGAAGTGTCTTACTTGTATCCAAACTTGTTAAAACATTGAGAATTTGAACACATCCTCGCAAGAATATACACTTTCTGTTAGATTAAGAAAAATGATTGTACTTTGTGTGCCGTGCTTACATTTGTTATTTCAGAAAATCATCCATCACACTTGAAAATTTCTCAACAAAATTCAAAATCCACAAAACAATCTCCTAAACAGAAAAATCAAGGCAGTCTAGCGCATAAGAGCAACATCTTAGCGCGTGGAGCACTTCTATTAGCGCATCCAAACATCAAATTAGCGCGTGCAGTTAAAACTGTAGCATTTCAATCCTGAGGTAAACCAGTATACAATTTTTTAGCGCATCCACAACACAGTCTAGCGCGTCTCAGTAACCTCTTAGCGTGTAGGAATCAAAGATTAGCGCATAAAACAAAACAGTTAGCGCGTAGCAAACCCAGTATAGCACATAATTTTTCAAAAAAAATTTCAAACAACAATTTTCAACAGTCCTATTTTAGCGCGTGGCAGCCACATCCTAGTGCTTAGCATACATACATTAGCGCATCTACTCAAACAACTAGCGCATGTCAGGCCCAGTGTAGCACGTAACTTTTTCAAAAAATTCAACAGTAACTTTCAACAGACCTAACTTTAGCGCGTGAAAGAAACAGCTTAGGGCTTAGAAATCATATTATAGCGCATTTTCTCCAACAGTTAGTGCATTTGAAGCCCAGTCTAGCGCGTATATTTTTCACCAGTCAAAACAAAATTTTTCCAAAATCTAAATTTTAGTGCGTATCTTGGGGTAGATTAGCGCATGTGCTCATTCCTTTAGCGCATCAAAGCAATTAAGTAGCGCATCCAATCTCTGTTTTAGCCCGTGATCAAAAGCCGAAAAACAGAGAGTTGAAACTGAAAATTTTTTGAAAATTTCAAAAACATTTTAAAAGACTTTTTCATCAAAAATTCATCTTTTTTTTTCAAACCAGAGTGACAAAAACAAACCATTGAAAAATTTTCTCAAGTTAAATTTGTGTCAAACAAAGTTGTTAGAATCTGAAACGAATCGCACAATAGAGGACATCTCTCCTATCATAATCCGGAAAATTTTCATCATCAATATCAATTAAATCCTTTAACATCTTACAGATTTTTATCTCACAAACACTTGTCTAAAAATTCTCAAATCGTCAAATCTAGTTTCCAGATCAGGAAGCTTTTATCCATATCATTTGACACACTTTATCGTGAAGGGGCAGCCTTCACTCTGATAAAGTAAGATTTGAAATTTCCAAAAACAAGAATCAACTGAATCCAAACCAATCAAAGGAAATCATTGATCACTCTTGCATGACTAATCCCCTTATTCTGAGAAGAAAGAACCTCTATCATAACATCACGTTGAAGAAACAACAACCTAGCTTTTCCAAATTCATCAAGCGAAATAAGTTTTTATATATCAATCGTCAACTCTTCAAATCTCATCGGGTATTTCTTCATCACGTCAAACGTTATATCCAAACCAAATCTAGCGAATTTGACAAAGAACCCCTGAAAACAAGAGCATACTGTCAAAAGTCTGCTTTTAATCAAAAGATAAACCGAGGTGGGAAAATCAATCCAGCATTCTTGCCCGACGAGTGCATCACATATAACACATCTCGACCAGAACCACCAACGCCCGAACGACACATCAAAGAGGCTTTTGTTCCTTTCATCACTGAAAGCTTCTACTAAAATGCCTATCACTCACTCTCAATGAGATAAACAAAGCGAGACACACGCAGAATCAAGTATGAATCGCAGATTATCAAATCCTTTTGAAGTTCCACCTGTAGAAGAACCTGAAATTACTGACGCACTTCTTCAGGAATGTCAAGAAAATCTTTCTTTTCAAAAACTTGTCGAAAAGCTCATAGAAAATGACAAGGAAAAATATCTGTTGATGCTCACAAGCAAGGGCGTTAAACTTCCTGAAGATTTCGACCCAAATCTTTTTCAAACCGGATCTCGGCAATATACATCTCAAGAACAAAATCGAGAAGAAGAAACTCACATACCTGAACAACATAACTTTGAACAACACATTCCAGAGCAACGTATACCAGAAATGCGAATACCTGAACTTGAAACTCCAGAACAACACATACCATTTACTACACCTTTTCAGTTAAGAACAACTACAAGGGAAGAACTCTTCCCTCGGCAAGATAATGCGCCCTTGGTTGCTCTTACTCAACAAATGCAAATGCTGCAAAGACAAATACAAGATATGCAACAAGGGACAACAGTGTGGTATTCTATAAACGAAATCTATCCTTATCCATTTGACAGAAGATTAAACATGGTACCTTTTCCTCCAAACTCAGACGTTCCCAAATTTGATAAATATGATGGGAAAAGTGATCCTCGGGATCATGTTCGAGAATTTTGCACCATGAGTCTTGAATTTGCTCATGATGACACTTATCTAATGAGGTTGTTCCCAAGAAGCCCGGGAGGACAAACAATGGAATGGTTATCCAAGATTACACCACCTGTCAGATCATTTGATGAATTGGTTAACAAATTCATCACCCACTATTCTTACAACATCCAACATGTCATAACCATTCTAGATGTTTGCAACACCAAACAAAAGAACAATGAAACATTCATGGCATTTCTTCAATGCTAGAGACGCATGGTCTCCAGATATCCTCGAGATATTCCTGAAAAGGAGAAAATGGAAATCTTCATTGATAACTTGAATGGCGAAATGAGTTACAGACTAAAACTTCAATGCATACCATCTTTCGCTAAGTTGATTGAAAATGGCATTCAAGTAGAGGAAGCTTGTGTCAAAAAGGGAAAACTCAAATTCTACAAGGAAGGAACAAATTCATCAAACTACAATAACCAAAACAACACCAACTTTGACAAATCTCAATTTTGGACTCGAAACAAAAATGAAGGCAACAACGAACCACATGATCCTAAATCGAAACAACTAGTGCCTGCATTATCTAGAAATCCTCAGAACACGAAAAATGCTAAAAATGCTACTCCCAGTGCTAACACATATGCGCAAAACACTGATCAAGGACAAATCAACACAAACAACACAAACGATAATCAAGGCAAAAACATGAATCTTGGACCTAACGACAATACACACAACAACATGAACAATTTCCAAAAGCGTATCTTCACACCATTGGGACAATCACTAGAATCCGCATTCAGAGAACTTTTAGCAAACAAGGTTCTTTCTTTACCACCACTCAACAATTATGAACCCCCAATCAAACCACCTTGGTGGAATGATTCACACTATTGTGATTTCCATCGCAACAAGGGTCATAGAACAAACGAATGCATGAGATTGAAACATATAATACAAGACATGATTGATCGAGGTGACTTAACGGTCGATGGTCTCAAAACAAATATTGATCATGAAGCCTTTAAAGATCCTCTCCCAAATTACAACAAAGATGGAGCATCTACTTCAGATGATACACGCGGAGCTCGTATTAATCACATCTACAATAACACTATCAATCATATATCAGCTGAAGATCGTCAAGTAAATGTCATCACCATCCGAGATCAGCATGATCATGAATCTGTCAATGTAACAACCCGCACTCAGAAATATGTCTTGAAAGGACATACTGCACCTGCAACTACCACACCTAAAATCCAATATGACTTGGTTAACCAACTACGCAAGACTCCAGCTCAGATATCTATCCTGGAATTATTAAAACTATCACCCAAGCACAAAGACATATTGGAGCAAGCATTATTGGAAACAAATGTACCTCAAAATCTGGATACAGACAGATTTCAAGCCATGGTCGCCCATATGATAGAATCTCATAACCTCACCTTCTCAGAGTGTGACAATACCTCATTGAGTCATCCGCATAATACCCCTCTCCATATTGAAGTCATTGTTTGCAAACACCGAGTCAAGATAGTCCTAATAGATGGAGGACCCGGCCTTAATATCTGTACTTTAAAGCTTATCCATGCATTAGGAATCTCAGAAGAATCTATTGATCCTTGCAAAAAGATTACCATAAAAGCATATGATGATGAAGAGCGGTCCTCTAAAGGCACAGTAATATTACCTATTCAAGTAGGCCCAGTACAAAAGGATACTATTTGTCAAGTCTTAGATATTGATTTAACCTACAATATTTTGTTAGGACGACCCTGGATACATGAAATGCAAGCAGTCCCTTCTACATATCACCAGTGTGTCAAATTTCCTTATGATGGACAAGAAATCTCCATATCTGCTGATCATAATCCATTTCAACATTGCAATGCAATGGGGGCAGCCCAGGACAGTTTGGTTCCTCATAATAGAGAAAAGCAGCAATCTTCAACATCAGATCCATATACAGCAAAATCCAACTCGTTATGGGGAGACTTCAAGCAGAAAATGTAAATCAAAGACCAAGGCATGGGAGAATACTCTTTGGAGCCTTTATGTTTGGCAAAATTGCCAACCTCACCTAGATCGCATGGTTTGCCTACTACATCAACACAACTGGCTACTAAGCCCATCACTAAATTTGATGGTACCTTCATCCAATTAGGTACTCTAGCACATGAATCAGAAGACAAAGATATTCTTAGCTGGTTATACAAAGATGAAGAAGAAAATCATAGAGCAGCTGCTCTGGACATTATTCTACCAACACACATGTATGGAAAAGGCTACTTAATCATGAAGCAAATGGGATATGACAGTAAAGGACCCATTGGCAAACGCAAAGAAGGAGTCACTGAACCTATAAATCTTCCTTCACAACCTAGCAGAAACAAAGCGGGATTGGGTTCTAAACTCACGTTCCTATTGAAGCAACCACCTCACCTACCTATCAAACCTCAATGGAAAGTAAAGGCACCATACAAAGAAGAATCCTGGCAGGAAGCACTTTTTAAATCAGCAGAACCAATCCGCAAGGCACGGGAATGTCAAGATCAGAAGTTACATTAGGAAAAACTTCTAAGTCATAAGAAGGCCCTATCTGCAGCAATAGCTCATATTCAAGCACCAATATCTCAAGAACAAATCAGGACATCTTCAAATACCGTTATTCCTCCCCGAAGAAGCACAGTCTATGAACAAATCCAGCAAGTAGAAGATGGATCTGATACAGAATCAACACAAAATATCAAAATAGTATCCATCATCAAAGATTTGTTTTCACCGTACAACACCCCTGTTTACAGCACAGATAGAATCTGGGATGATGCCTATGAGACAGATTCCAATGAATATGAATGGGGTACCTACTCCAATGCTACTACTGATATCCTGGATGATACTGATTCTATATTCCTTTCTCAGGAAGAACATAATGCAGAAGATAGACCTCTTGAATTTGGACCGCAAGATATCTATGACGCTCTGAAAAGTGAACAGAAAGATTATGAACAAGTCTATGTGGAAGATGATACCATCGAGGACCTCGACGAAATCTTAAAATTCTTTAAACCCAAGACCCATCACGATGAAAAATCTATCCTAACACTTACGGTAGCCGAACTTGATTCACCCAACGATTCCTTACCACTTGTCTTTCCTGATCTCATCGATTGGGACGAACTGGAAACAAATGATATACCTATTTTCCCAGATGATGCATCTATTGTCCATTACCTATGTACCATAAATCCGGAAACAGACTCTACCAGTGAACAAAATAATGATATCTGTCAATCAGGGAGTGCCAAGTCTCTCAGTCGCAAAAATGCACCAAATAAAGAATCTAATGCTGAAAACCAGTCAATGGCAGCTCTAGATCATAAAAAAGTAAAAATAAAGGATGCATCGGAGGGTGAAAACCTTTTTAAGGCACCTAACGATGGGAGACTTGACACTCTTCCTGAGCACTTTCATGAGCGATTGCCCATATTGTTTGAGCCTACTCAATCAATCAACATTGGTACCACAGAAGCAGCCAGAAATATACATCTTGCAAAATCTCTGACAGAGGAAGAAAGATCGGCATTCATCATCTTCTTTAAAGAATAGAAAATGAACTTTTCTTGGTCATATGCTGATATGCCTGGAGTAGATCCACATTTAATTATGCATCACTTGTCCATCTCTACAGGAGTTAAGCCAGTCAAGCAAAAGCTACGCAAGATGAATCCACAGGTGGCACTCATGGTCAAAACTGAACTAAAAAAATTATTAGACGTCGGATTCATCCGACCCATTGACTATGTAGAGTGGATATCCAATATCGTTCCAGTATCAAAACTGGATGGTAGTATCAAAATATGCACTGACTTCAGAGACATCAACAAAGCTTGTCCCAAAGATGACTTTCCTCTGCCAAGTATCGACATAATTGTAGATCTCACAGCAGGCCATGCAATGCTCTCACTAATGGATGGTTTCTTAGGCTATAACCAAATCAAGATAGCTCCTGAAGATCAAGATAAAATAGCATTCACCTGTCCTTGGGGGATGTACTGTTGGAATGTCATGCCTTTTGGCTTAAAAAATGCGGGAGCCACTTATCAAAGAGCAATGACAACCATATTCCATGATATGATGCACACATTTATGGAAGACTATGTGGATGATTTACTAGCAAAATCCTTCACCAGAGCTGACCATCTTGGAATCCTAACAAAGATCTTTGATCGATTGCAAAAATTCCAAGTCCAACTCAACCCTAAGAAGTGTGTCTTTGGGGTTACATCAAGCAAGTTACTAGGCTACATAGTCTCAGCTAAAGGTATTGAAGTTGATCCAGCAAAGGTACAAGCCATCTTGGACATGCCACCACCAAAGAATATCAGTCAACTTAGATCTCTACAAGGACGACTTCAATCAATCAGGTGATTCATCACTCAACTAGTAGATAAAAGTCTACCATTTAACCACTTGCTACACAAAAATGTACCGTTCAGATGGGAGACTAAGTGTGCAGAATCTTTTTACCAAATTAAACAGTACTTGATGAATCCACCGGTTCTAGTACCACCAGTCACCGGAAAGCCACTTATTCTATATATCTCAACAATAGATATTTCACTGGGGGCATTATTGGCACAAGAAGATCAACAAGGAAAAGAATGCGCCATATACTACATCAGTAGAACATTGAATGGCTATGAGCTCAACCATACATTCATTGAAAAAGCTTGCCTAATAGTGGTCTTTGCATCTCAGAAGTTCCGACATTACATGCTAGCACACACCATCAAGCTAGTTGCAAAAATTGATCCTCTCAAATATCTACTCAGCAAGGCCGCTCTTACAGGCCGATTGGCTAAATGGGTCATGATTCTCAGTGAATTCAACATCCAATACACAGAAAGATGAGCCATCAAAGGACAAGCAATTGCAGATCAGTTGGCCGAAGTACCGCTACTAGGCAAACAAACCATGGAGGTTGAATTTCCAGACAGGGATGTACTCACTCTTTCTACTAAACAATGGACCCTATACTTTGATGGATCCTATACTCAACATGGTTCAGGTGCCGGCATTCTGTCCATCACTCCTGAAGGACACACTATGCCAAAATCATACAGACTTATGTTTCCATGCACAAATAATGTGGCTGAATATGAAGCACTGGTCATAGGCATCAAAATGGCCGTAGAATGGAAAATCACCGAGTTAAAAGTCTATGGAGACTCACAACTGGTCATTAATCAAATCAATAACAACTATCAGACAAAGGACGACAAGCTACTACCTTATAAACGAATGGTGGATGACTTCAAACAGTATTTTGTGCACATCACCTTCGAGCAAATACCAAGGTTGAACAACAAAGCAGCCGATGCAATGGCTACAATCGCTTCGCTACTACAAATTCCTGAACAACAGAGTCGTTATGAGTTCTTGGTAGAGCAACTGTTCTCCCCCGCCTATGACCACTCCAAATCCCATGTTATCTATGCCTTGACTGGTTTCGATTCTCCGCTATATGGACCGATATACGACTACCTCAAGCATAATATCTTAACCATTGACCAATCCCGTAACCAAAAACGTAACTTTATCCGACAAGCTGCCCGTTACACCCTTACCGCTGATACTTTGTATCGTCGAGGTCTCGATGGTACTCTTCTTCGTTGTCTTGATCGTAATGATTCCGATTCGGCTTTACACGAGCTTCATGAAGGTATTTGTGGCACACATTCAAGTGGCACTACTCTTGCTAAAAAGCTTCTACGAATGGGATACTACTGGCCTACAATGGAGAAAGATTCATATCACTTTGCCAAGAAATGTCCTAAATGCCAAATCCATGGTAATCTAATACATGCACCAGCACAGGAACTGCAGCCATTTACAACATCCTGGCCCTTTTGTCAATGGGGACTAGATCTAGTTGGCAAAATTCATCCTTCATCTTCAAATGGACACAAGTTTATTATAACAGCAACAGAGTACTTTACCAAATGGATAGAAGCAGTTCCCATGACCACGGTGACCGGGAAACAAATTGCCTCTTTTATTCTAAATTATCTGATCTACAGATATGGTATTCCAAGTTCAATCATCACAGATAATGGACGACCTTTCAAAAACCAAGATGTACAGGAACTATGTGAAAAATTCAAAATCCAACATCAGTTTTCTACACCATACTACCCACAGGGAAATGGTCATGCAGAAGCATCTAACAAGACAATCCTAAAAATCCTCAAGAAAATAGTGAATGATGCGGGCAAAGATTGGCATGTACAACTCAATCTAGCACTTTGGGCATATAGGACCAGCATTCGCACACCTACAGGAGCAACACCATATTCATTGGTATATGGATCAGAGGCTATTTTACCCTTAGAGGTAGAAATTCCATCTCTTAGAGTCTCTTTGAAAGGTTTAATCCCTGATGAAGAGTATCGAGTTAACCGACTGCAAGAACTGGAACTATTAGATGAAAGACGCCAACATGCTTATACTCATCTCAAAGCATATCAGCAACGCATGTGCAGGAGCTACAATCATAAGGTCATTCCTCGCAACTTCAAGGTTGGTGATCTAGTCCTCAAAGAAAATCCAAGAAATCAACAAGATCGAGAAAAGAAAGGGAAATTTGAACCTAACTGGTTGGGTCCCTATGTCATCATATCAGTCTATGAATCAGGTGCCTATCAACTAACAAATTCTGAAGGAGATGTGCTCGATGATCCAATTAACAGCATTCATCTGAAGAAGTACTATACTTAAGGTAGCCTAGTGCACGGAAAAAGCCAAAAACAAACAAAAAAATCAAAAAATCCAGAAAAAGCAAAAATACAAAGTACAATAAAAACAAAATGGTGAAAACCTGGTAAACAGGCGCCCTTGTGAAAGACCGGCTTCTCTATCTATATCCATGCCATTTTATCCATCAAAACACTATCAACCATCGCCCGACACTTAGCATATCTCCATTCAGGACATACTTAGCGTAGTCAGTATCCTGGGTTATCCATCTGTGTCTATTCTCTTATCGCATTCCACCATGGCTTGGAATCACTATATGTATTCACAATCAAGAGGCACACTCAGCTAGGGGCATGTAAATCGTATCAATCTTGCAAACATTCAAGACATCAAGACTAGATGCAAAACTCAACAGCATGACATCCAACAAGCACAACTACGCTTCATCACAACAACCAAAACACAAACAATACACAAGAATCTCAAGGATGGATGATTTTCTGAAGTACTAAATGTTGCATTATAGCATCAATGTCTTGATTATTTTGCATTTTGAAATTTTAAATTGTTGGAATCTTCTCCTTATCTCATACAAAGCTTCAAAGCTAGAGATCATGAGGAACTTACAGTATTTTCTTAGTCTTCTATCTAGGAAGCGATCACTCATACTGTGTGAATACTTGCCTCACGACGTGATCCATCAAATATCACTGAAGGCCTGATTCCACTTCACGCATACAAATGATCAAATCTTATCTGTTTACGCAATACGCACTCAGGTCATCCTGGTTCAATTATACCTTGACGCTTGTGCTATATTGCAAAATCAAATATCATGTAAATTTTTCTCAGGTTATTATGGTTCAATTATACCATTATGCTTGTATAAATTTTCAACATATCCAAAAATCAATAAATGCTCCATGATGATATTTACAAAGAAAGCAAATAAATGGTTATATCGGATGGCAAATACAGAATGAGAGATGCTCCAAAGACAATTAGTTGCACATCATTTTACAATTAGTTGCACATCATTTTACAATTAGTCACATATCATTCTTATATCATTCATTACATATCATTTTGCATCATTATTACATCATTTTTTACATCATATCATATTACAATTAGTCGCATATTAAATCATACATCTCATTTTCAAAATACATCTCACAGCATATAAAAGCATACATCCTGCATCATACATTACATCATCTATGTAAACATTACATCATCATATGAAAAGGAACTAGCACACATAAACATGCATCCATCTACACATCACATGATCAAAAATGGTGCCATCCATATATATATCTCAAAAATGATCCAAAATGTACAAAATATGTCAAAACTGTGTCCAGTACAAAGAGTACAATGCTCAAAAATACAACAGAGACCATGTATCTCAAGTATGACTATCTCCTGACGGAGATGGTCTCCCTCTAGCTGCACCCGCCCCTGGATCTCCAGGAGGGTCCTGTCTCGCTCCAGATACACTCGCCCCTAGATCTCCAGGAGGGTCCTGTCTCACCGGCCCCATCACACCTCGGCTCTCTGATCGTGTCCCAGCAGTTCGAGATCGACTCGATCTCGACTGTGCAAAGCTCTCCACTCGTCGATCTCGAGGTACTGCAGCCTCATAATATCGCCTATAATACTCAGCCTCCTGCACTCTCCGCGTCAGCTCTCTAAGGGTGTCTCTCAATGGACCACCCACCGCTGCTCTCTGCACCATCGCCAACGCCTCCTCCGCTCGACCCCACCGCTCTATCTCAGTATCTCTCTCAGCGGTCAACTGCGAGATCTGTCACTGATAGGTCAAAATCTGTGCCTGTAGCTGCTGAACGGTAATCTGCAGGGTCCGGATCTATGCATCCTCCACATGACCTGGCACTCGAACCCGTAGTGGTCCCTGTCCTGGAGGAACCCCTCCCACTCGCCCTGTCCTCGGTACTGGAGGTGGGAGTATATCTACCCTCCTCCTCTGAGCTGGTCTCACCATCTCCTCCTCACCCTCCACTACTGCCAAAACCTCCGTCACTCTCCCCTCTCTCCCGACTCTGATAGCCAATCCTCCTCTCCCCCTCTCAATCCTCCCCTGTCGTACCGCTCTCTCCACACCTCTACCTCCCCACCTCCCTCTAGCTCCTCTACCTCCTCCATCCTCTCCATCATCTCCATCATCTCCCCCGTCTCCCTCCTCCCCATCTGAATCAAACGTTGGCCTCATCTCCTCTGGATCTGAGATCCTCGCCACTGCCCACGCAGCAAACAAGGAGGCTAACTCCTCTGTCATCCCGGCGTCCTGAATCTCTGGGGTATAATCCCAGACCTGCCCAGCTATCCCCACAAACTCCTCCATGGCCACCGCACTGTCAATAGTTGGCCCCCAATCAGCCACATCTTGCTGCCTCCGTGCATAAAAGCACGCTCCCTGAGGAATCCTCTGCTGGCATCCGAACTATCGCAAAACTCGGGTCACCAAAAACTGCTCAATAACGAACGGGGTCCTCCCAATCAGATATCGGCTCATAAAAACAAAGGGCATCTCCATCCCATCCTCTGCCCATACCTCGCAACCTGTATATGGTCTCCAGGTGACCATATCAATATCATCGAAAACCCTCCTCCAATGCTCTAGTTTACCCAGCTTATGCTAGACAACTAGGCCTCTATATCAGTAGGCATATGCTACACCTACGGGCCTGTCTCTATCCGCCAATGGCCTCACTACTGGAATATGCTCCCAGCACCATACCTGTAATAATGTCACGCCAGCTGATAAACTGCCGTAACCAAGGTATACTACCTCATGCAAGCTCCTGTAAAGATGGGCCAGCATCACTGACCCCCATGAAAATCTCCACCCCTACATCACCATCTGCTCCAAAACCAACCCCCATCCCACTGAAAATCCCTTTGACCTGCGATCAGGACAAAGGAATCCCCCAATGAATCCTGCCAGTACAGATGGTAGGGGTACATAGTCTAGGTCCAAAAACTCCTGCCAGGGGATCTCATATCCACAGACAGTCTCAGCATGAAATATGCGGTGCAATGCCTCTGTGCCGCCCTCCTCTGACTGCTCGTAGGGTAGTAGTGCCCCTACCATAGGAATGCACAAAATCCGGTAGCAATCCTCTGGTGTCACTGTCATCTCTCCAGTGGCAAAATGAAAGGTGTTCGTGTCGCTATGCCACCTCTCTGCCAATGCTGTCAAAAGTCCCCGGTTCACAGTGAACCGAGGCATATCCAGAAGAGAGGTCAATCCACAACTCTCTATAATGTCCAAATCTTCCTGGGACAGACGTGGTATCAGCATCCATGGTCTCAGAAATCTCTCCCTCGACTGCACAACCCCCAATCGCTCCTGTCAAAACAAACAAAAACATATCCAATATCAGTTTCCACATCGAAACAAAGATATCAAAATCAAACTTACATCAACAACATGAAACAATTTGCTCATCTACATCAAGTTCAAAATCCTATCATTTCATATCAACTTGTAAAACAACTCAAGTTTTCAAAAACCATATCAAAACTTGTAAAACAACTCAAGTACCAAAATCACATAAACTTGTAAAACAGCTCAAGTTTCCCACCCATATCAAAACTTGTAAAACAACTCAAGTTTCCAACCCATATCGGCTTGTAAAACAACTCAGGCTTTCACATACATTGAACTTCAAACAGCCCACGCAAATACATCATATTCCTGATCACAACAACAGCTTGATATATATACATAACCTAGAAAAATTGCACATCAAAACAAGTTATACAAATACTCATCTTGGGTAAATTCATCAAAAACACGACAGGCACACAAAACACATTTTCAACTCGGCCAAAACTGCAAAATTTTTCTGATGCGCTAAAACAGATCTTCAATGCGCTAAAACACCCCCACATGCTAGGCTGTTTCTCCTACGCGCTAATATATCTATCCTATGCACTAGACTCTGTCGACATGCTACTCTTTTCCTCCGCTGCGCTACCTAACCTATCCTATGCGCTAGACTCTGTCTACGCGATAATATATCTCTCCTAGGCACTACCCATTTAGCCCTATGCGCTAGGTTATCCCTACGCGCTAAACCCCCTTCCCTATGTGAACCCCGACGGCTCCTATGCGCTAGGTTAGTCCTACGCACTAACCTGTGGATGCGACACGCTACCCACCACTTTACATGCGTTGTTCTACGTACACGCGCTAACCTAAAAATCCTATGCGCTAACCAACATTTTCGGACGCGACCCCTAAATTTTAAGTTGATACGCTACTCTACACTGCCTATGCGCTATAACAGACCTTAGATGCGCTAAACCGAAAAGCCTGAACTTTAAAATTCAAGAAATGACTAAAAACGACAAAACAAAAAGTCAAAAAGGGGTCAAAAACATTGACTTACTGGTGCTCCACGCGCTACAGGCCTCCGGTACCTCCGAACGCGCTCAAAATGGTGTCTGTGATAGGGAATCGGCATTTTCTCTCTAGAGCAAATTCTCTTTCTTCACAATCAACAAAGCACAAATGAACCTAATTTGACCCCTTTTCCCCTTTTATAAGAGGAAAATGAAATTAGGGTTAGCCAACTAGCCCTGTAATATGGTCGCGGTCTCACCTATACCAAAACAGTTGTAACTTATCGGGAGATGAATCAATCTACACACCTTTTACATGCACAACATCCTACACATCATACGAACTTTATCAGATTGAATCAAAAAAATTCAAAATTGATTCATCTCCCGAGGGGGCATCACACATCAAATCTGGGGCACAACTTGCAAATAAAAGAGTGACACAACAAAAATTGCATTTGATCATAAATCATGATAAGGCATCATTTTCTTTGAAATAACATGTGCACACACGTCACTTCAAAGAGAGGCAAAATGTAGACGTATAAAAATGACCAAATTCCTAAATGAATATTTTATGTTCATTTCTCTATTTAATTAAATCCAATTTAATTAAATTATCCACATTCCTCTATTTAATTAAATAAGTTACTCAATTTATTTAAATTAAATTCACTATACCCATTTAATGAATAAATCATTTTATTCAATTAAATCCCCCTATCCACTTTTAATTAAATTCAAATTTAATTAAATAGTTATCCTAAAATTGAATAAATCTAATTTATTTAATTTCTCCAAATACAACCAAATTGAATGAAAATCATTTAATTCAATTAAATCCTATTATCCCTCCATCCACTTGCAAAATCCCAAACCCCTTTCTAATCCCTTCTAGAATCCTCTAATCACTTCTAATTAACCTAACCCTCCTCTAAACTTTGTCACATCCCTAAACAAAGGGAAGTCACTTCTCAAAAACCTTAAAGTTTTTGATAACCATTGAAGGTTTTCAACTTTCAACCACTAAGTCTTTGAAAACCATTAAAGGCTTCCAACCTTCAACCACTTAATCCCTAAAGTCTCCAATAACCATTAATGGTTAATTCAAACCCTCCCACATGATTAAAACATTTGTTTTGACTCAACCTCTATCCAACCCAAGGGTCTCATCAGGCCATTAATGCTTTGACCATGATTATCTCTTAATCATTTGCACAAAGGTTTATCCTTGGATTAACTCTTAATCTAGTGGGTAAGCCTAACTTAGACTTGACCCTTAGCCTTTAGATAACCATGAGGTCTTCTCAGGCCTTTAATGCCTCCAACCTCTTCTCTCAACCCAATCCTATGTTGACACTTGTCACCATTTCATTGGTACAAATTGTGCACATGGATCCCCAACTTTCAAACCTGGCCCTTGATTAAACCTTTCAATCCTAACCATCCATTGCCCTGTTTGTGCTATAAATAGAGCTCTCATTCTTCCATTCTAAACAATCATCTTTCAAATTTGTAGCATCTCACTTATGCTTAAATTCTTTCAAGCTTTCATTTCATATATGCTCATCATTTAGCCTCTTTTAGATCATAAATTAGACTAATATGCATGCTTAGATTACTTTCTTTATCATTTTAGTTCAATCATAGACTAAATGTAGTATGCTAGGATAGTATTCATACTAATCTTGTCATCTTATCATTTAGTTTATTGCATTTTAGCATCATACATAGCTTAACATCTATTTCATACTAAATTTAGCAAAAGCATCTCTCGTTCTCATATTTGCCATCCCTAAACCATTTTGCTCAGTGATCTGAGAGCAAAAACATTGGTTTGAGGGACATTGTGAGATAGAGAACCATGGGACCCTCCTTGGGAAGCTGAGTAATACTACGTTACTCCATAGCTTGCACCAAGAAGTCCTGTGTGTGTGTGTGGACTAGTATTCTAATAAATTTTCACATATTTAGTTTTATTCACCCACTTTTCTCGCATACAGTTTCCATACTATCTTGGTGATGGTGGAAGAGACATTAGTGAGAGTACAAGTTCTATCTTGTATCCATCCATGCTAGTACCTATGTTTTTCAAATTTTTTTCTAAGTCTTTCATCAAAGTTTCTCAACTTTCAGCTATAGAGGCTGCTTTGTTATGAGGAATAAGGGTATCAACACATTGTTTGAAAGAATTAAAGGTGTGGGTTGTATCAACAAGAACACTGAATTCAACTCTATTGTAGGGAAATTTTAGGTGCTGATGGTAAGTAGATGGCACTGCTTACCTTTTGTGAATTCATGGTCTTCCTAGGAAGATGTTGTAGGATAGAGGAAGATCAAGCACCTAACAAATAACATCTCTTTCTATAGGTCTCACCCTAATCCATAATAGTACCGGACCTTTAGAGGTTATTTCTTCTTCATCATAAGCTTTGATTATTATTTTCTTTGTTGGATCAATGACATTCTCAGAAAATCCTAACTACATCAATAAATTGTAGGTACAAATATTCAACCTCACACCTCCATCTTTCAAAACACGCTTGAATCAATGTTTATGGATCATATCTTCAATGTGCAATGGATGGTTATGTGGATTATTCAAGGAATGGATATTTGAGTGGTAGTTCATTTTAATTGTTCAACAATGCTATAACCAAAAGAAGATGATGAAGCTAGTTGTTTAGATTTAGCCGCAATCGTATCTAGTTGTTTATTTGAAGAAGTCGGTAGGTTTAATGTTTTCAATGGATTCTATGATGTCATATCAGGAGAGGAGGAACTAGCTCCTTTGAGAGTAACCTTTTTTTGAGTGTAGGTCACAACATTAGTAATTCGTGTTTTGTTTTATTTATCTTTGAATATGACCACATTGCAATATTCAGATTGGGAAGGTTCAAGCATGTTAATCATATTATCATTGTTGGCATAGTTGTAATTGACTTTGGCACCTCCCTTTGATCTTGAACAATCACCCTACTCATAAGAAGGTAAGGGATCTTTGAAAGCTTTGTGATCAAAATTGGTTGCATGATTTCCAACAACAATTTTACCAACATTTATAAGGTCTTGAATATCATGTTTGATTTTCATGCAATTATTTGTTGTATGACCCTTGTTTCGATGATATTCATAGTACTCATTTTCCCTCCACCATTTGAGTTTGACCTCAGGATCATATGGCTTGGAGTTGTCAGGCAATATGATCATTTCATTTGCCAATAGAGTCTTAAGAGTTGACTCATGAGATTCTCCCAGAGGAATAAAATCACGTTTAGGTTTCCAAACCCAAGTCATCTATTTAAACCACTCTTTTGATTTCTTGGGTGGATTTTCTACAGTGCTTTTAGTGGCTTTGAGGGCTTGTGTGCCACTAGTCAAATTGAATACTACGGGTTTTGGTTTTGGTTTGACATTATCAACCACTGCATCCTTAATAACATTTTTTTAATTATCTTTGTCATATTTCTAGTATTTGTTCTTCTCTTTGGAATTAGAGCCTTGATGTGTTTCTTTATAAAGTGATATATCTCCTTTCCTTACAAGCACTTCCTCCATTTTGAGAGTGTTGTCCACCATCTTGTTGAATGAAGGGTATACTTGCATTTGGATATTATATTTCAACTCAAGAATCATATTATTAATAAATATGTCCATCTTCTTAGAATCAGGAATGGGTCGTGAATATCTAGAGAACATCTTTCTCCAATGTTGAAGGAAAGTGAGAAAAGGTTCTCCAATCTTTTGTTTGGTATTACAAAGCTCGATTATTATGACTGAATGACGAATGCTATAGGATTATTTTTGTAGAAACAATTCAACTAGTTCTTCAAAAGATTTAATTCCCATAGGAAGGCCTAAAAACCATTCCATATCTTGTCCTCCTAAACTTCTTGGAAAGAGGAACATGAGATATGTTTGTTTGTGCATGAACTCCATACATAAAGCACATAATTATCGAACATGGTCTTTAGGATGTGATTTATCATCATATTTGTCAAACTTAGGAATCTTCACTCTTCAAGGAAATGGAGGCATGGAAAGGTTCTTGTCAAATGGGAATGGGCAGATCATGACCAAAGAATACTTTGTAGATGATTTACCCTTGTTTTTCAATTCCTTGATTTAAGTTTGTAATGCTTGCAATTGTTTGTTTACCATCATTAATGGAGTATCTTCTTCTTTAGTGATAAGGATTCTAATGTTATAATCAATGGGAAGTTTAGCGCATTGTTTTGCCAACTCTAGGAAATGCTCTTCTTTTTCTCTAGCCATTATAATTTTCATCATTTTTTGGAAATCTTTATCAGTTTGACAGTTATTTATAGTAGCTTTTGTAGGTTCAGAATTTTCAAACTCGCTAGATGAGGAGTCACTATCAATAGCATGGGTGCTAATATTATCATGAGTGTTGCATTTAGTAGCTTCTCTTTCTTGCCTTCCTCCAGACATGGTGGGAGATAAGGGTTGATAAAAAATTGGTATACTTGATGATGAAGGTTTATTAGAGATGGGATCTTCTATAAAGAATGGATTAGCCTGTGATGAAAAGGGTTGTCCTCTACCTTTTACATCTATCTTATGATAACTTCTAGTTTGAATAGGCATTTACAATCGATGTGACCAAGAGCTAGGAGTGATACAATAGTCAAGATTAAGTTAGAGCTAGTTGTTTGTTTGAGGTTTGTTTAAGGAGATGAAGACCAAGTCTCATTTTAGGAATGATATATCCTGTATAAGACGTGATCTAAGAAGATCAAATTGATGAGGGTTTGATTGAACTAGTTGAGACATAATCAACAAAGTCATATAACACAACATCTGAGGTACACTGTCGAGATTGTTTATGCTCAAGATTAAAATGACCAGATATACGGTCACTATAAATTGATTAATAAAGTAAGACAGATCTAGAAGATTACTTATCAGACAATAATTTAAGGACTCCCAAACGATAAACTAGAAAATTCATATGATTTGTTGACTATTTTCATACGATAATTTAATGATGTTCAGATGACAAACTATTAAAGATGAAGATGCCTCGTACGACAGTTGACAGTTAACCAAATGATAATTCCCACTAGGTAGTATGACTAACTAGAAGACTCGTACAATAGTTGACAGTCAACTAGACAATAATTCTCATGGACCTAGATGACAAAGTAGAAGACTTGTACAACACAGGACCAGATAGGGAGGAGTTTCTAACAAGGATAGAATTTTGACCACTGAGTTTTTTATGTTTTTGATTGTTTTCTAGTTTCAAAGTTTTAGTTTTCAATTTCTAGGATAAAAACACAGCAAACATGCAAGATCCAAAGTGACTTGAAACACAACATGCTAATTCTAAGTAAGTTGGCTCAGAGAGAAAATGTTTTCTTACAAACTTAGGTACATACCCAATAGCTAATCAGAATGTGACCAATAAGTCTCACGCAATTGATTCTCAACACTGCATTAGCCGACTCCAAATGCTAATGGGGGAACAAAATGAAAAGTGTCTTGGGAGAGTTACTATCTCTCTTGCACAAAGATTCCCCCTTTTTGAGGTGAACCAAGTAGCTGCTATCTTATAGTTCCTAGTAAGGATTTCCATTCAAAATTACCCCTTGAAGTCATTCAAGCATGATTGAGGCCTATAGCCCGATAAAGTACTGAACCAAGATGTAGTCACACAAGCATGATTGAGACCGCGAGACCCTACAAAAATGCCTGATGTGAGAGATCTCAAAGAGAAAACTCAAATAATCCCATCCTCCTAGACTTTAATCCCAAAAGGCCTATTTATTATAGTGATTTGGAATGCTTGGGTTTAGCTATACTCACTTAGGTCATTCTCATAGGGTGATTACTTTTTCCAACTATGAAAGGCCCACTAAAGGAACACAAATCTCAAAACTAGAAAAGCTTCAAGGGTTATATTTTTATTGTCTATGTAAACAAGAGCATACTCTTCTACCTTTTAGACTCTTCCCAAACACAAAAAGAAGATTTGTTCATTAACCATATCACAATTTAAATGCCTAAAAATGAATTAAATAATACACAATGTTTAGTTGATTCTCTTTAGGCAACCTGCAAAAAGAACGTATTAGTAGTCATGTTGTTTTTTATTAATGGAATCTTTGACAAGCGTAAGTTTGATTGATAGATTCTTTGACAAGTGTTCTACAAAAAACCAGTTAGGCTCTGAAAATATCTCAGATAGATAGAAGATATATTAGGGTTAGCATTAGTAAATCAAATTCAATTCAAGAAAAAACCCTAAAAAGAATAATTTTTCTCAAATGACAAAATTAGAAATTTGTACGACAATTCTCACTGAACCAAATGAGTATTCTCAGTGAACCAGATGAGTAAATGATAAAATTATAGAAGTAGAATATCATACAAGGATTCCCACAGATCTGTATGACAAACTCATAACTCATACTATGTGATGCCAAAGCTCATACGATAGTGCAAAGGTTTTACGGACGAAATCTGGAAAATAAAAAGGACTGATCTACAAGGCCGAAAATTGTAATCTTTGAGCCCCATGGTGGGTGCCAAAAATGTGTGTGAAAAGTGGACCTGTATTTGTATCTAAATACACAACACTTGAATAAGTCATTAGATGCATGGTTAGTAAATAAATAATCAATGAATAATAAAACCATTACAAAGTGACCTATTGCCTTCTAATAGATGTGAGTTTTAGTATTTCTCTTTGATTTTTTTATGCAACACCAATGACTAGAGAACACCTAAATGAAGAATTTAATCTATATGAGCACAAAATTGAGCTAAATGGATGAAATATTAAGCTAGATGAGTGAATATTGATGTAGATGAATTAAAGAAATCATGATTAAAATAATATGCAATAAAATAAGATGTAATATTCTCAATGCACAAAATCTCATTGAACCACAAGCAAAAACAACATAATAATAATGAATCTTTAGCATAATCTATATGAGAGATGAGAGACTGAATTTATAGAAAATCCAGAGAGAGACCAATGGTCTGTTAGGGGTCCCACAGATACTGAGAGGGGGGGGGGGGGGGGGGTGAATCAATATCTAACCGGTAATAAGTTTTTCTTAACTTAAAACATGCAGAACAAAATATAACAGTGTACCGGTATGCAAGAAATAATGCAATAAATAGAATCAAGAACATCCACATGAAAAACACATCATAAAACAAGATGTTAATGAGGAAACCCGGTGTGCGAAAAACCTCAGTGGGATTTGTGACCCACAATATTCACTCACTGGCCAATAAGAGAATATTACTTACAATAGGGGCCTGCACATGCAGGAAGGCCAACTGCCTAGAGCTCACTGCTCAATGGGAAGTCTCACTAACTTACAATAAGGATTATACAAATCCAATAACTTGTACTGCTTTACAATAGCATCTTGTATGCCACATTCAGTACCGATTCCTGCTCTGTTCTTTACATATACCTCATGACCTATATTTTGCACATTAGGTCTACCTAATATTTTTGTTTATGCTTCTACATCACTCATACAAATGTCTACAATGATCTCCTTTATATATAAGAGTCATTTTACAATTTGCCAAGTCGGCTTACAATAATAAACAAAATATTGTATAACAAAATCCTGTCGGCCTCTGTGCCAGTATACTTCCTTTCTTCTGTGCCGGTGTCAGTGTCCTAATGCCGGTGTAGAATGTGTTTTGCTGATGTCGGTATAATGTCTTTGCCAGTGCCATAGGATTGCAAGGTTGCCATCAATGAGAAAACCTTCAATCACATACAATGTCTCATTGGAGTGTGCATATGCCAACAAGGTCAAGATCAATTAATTATGAGTGACCGAGATTCTCCAAGAGCAAGCACAATCCAGGTGAATTGATGTGATTGGCTACTTTTCTTAGCTTTAAAGGAAATTGAACTAAATTTAAGATCAAATCAGAAAAACTGATTTATTCCATATTTTTATTCAATTTTGATATTTAATTGATTTAATTGCTTTTCTAAGATTTTTCAATTTAATTAATTTCTTTTTTTTACAAATTAATTCATTTTTTCAAATTAATTTCTGATTTTTTGCAAATTAATTCCTTTTTAATGATTTAATAGAAAATTGATCTATTAATTAAATATGCTCGGATATTTAATTGAATAAATAGGATAATTGATTGAAATGATTTACTTGGAACGATTAATTAATTAAATAAATATTTAATTAATATATAATGATTTATCTTCCATGTGACATTGATGATTGAGGAAGTAATTAATTAGATGCTCATGGTTGACTTAATTAGCTTTGGTTAGGACCTTGGTGATGTAGCTGAGATTAGGGTCCCATGGTTTACGTGACCATTTTTAGGGTATTACATGTTTAATGCTTGTGCTTAACTTTACAAGCACACTGACATTTATAATATTGTCAATGGGAAGAGTGGAATTTGAATGCTTTGCATGGTTTTTAGTGTTCAATGAACTCGTGTTCTTTCAAATTTTAGCCATGTTATCTTTCTAGAAATGTAATTATGCTCATGTGTGTGTTTGCCACCATGTAATGTCAAAAAGCATATATTGTGTTGTGAGAATCAATGGGAAATATGAAATGCTTTTCTCTCTGATTCCACAAAAATATATTTTTTTTAAATTTCAGTGAAGAAATACCACTACACAGATTCAGATGGTAACACTTTTGTATGATTTGATAGATATGTAAAACTAGTATATATTTATTGTACATTGTTTCACTAAAATTTATTTTCCATTGTTCCATTAAAATTTATTTTCTACTAACTAATTATAAAAATAAAGGCCCCCATAAGATATCCCTCCATATTAGTATATATAGATTGTTTATTCAAGCATACTTAATCAAGACATGAGCAACTTGTGAATTTTGTTCAATATTTTTTGGCTAAAATTTTGGGAGGATAATATGTTGGTCTTGCCATTTTTAGTTTTATCCTTAATGTGAAAAAATAATTATTCTAAGTTTACCAAAAGGTGATTTTACTTTTCCTATATAAGACATCACTCCTAATGAATTTCATCTTCTTCGATTATCTCATTATTCCCTTCCAAGAGATATTATTATGATGCAAGAGCCAATCTTAGTTCAAGGAGAAACAAGCTATAGCAAGACATATTCAATTATGTTTTTATAAAGATTTCCTGATGGACTTTATGATTATTTAACATGTTATTGCATAAACACATGGATGATTTATCCTAAGAGAATTATATCATTAATTGAAGGTGTGACGATGTGAATCAAGCATCTAAATTAAAACTTATATTTCTATTCATCATTGTTGAAGGTTTATTACTCAAACCTATATATAGAAAGACCATTTTTATCCTCTTATGTACAAATCCATCTCATTAGAAAATTCAAATAGAGTACACACGAGCATAGTGAAAACAAAGATAGATTCAATGGGACCCAGTTAACCAAAAAAAAAGAGGAGAAGGGTACCTAACATAGTTATATGCTATTTCAGCCTAAAAGTTGGCCAAACACAATGATAGAATCTCTTGTGACCATTTTGCACCTATTCTACATATGAACACCTATTTGGATGAGGATGCCTAGAAAGAGTGTTCACCTAGTTTTAGCTTAGATTTTTATGATAGGTTCCTCTTTGCATACCCTTCTCAGATCTAGGTTTGTTCTTTTATTATCAGTTCTGCATCTATCTATCAATGTTGTTCATGGTCAAATTTGCATCTTTTAGCCCTATTTCTTAACATTCAATTTTTTAATCAATTCATCTTATTAAATAAATAACAAAATCAATCAATTAAGTGTCCAAATCTCACCAATAGGCCTAAAGTTAAGGCCTAATTTAATTATTCTATTCTATTATCATATTATATTATATAATAATTTTATTATTATATGAAATTTATATTTTCTTTATTTATAATATTATGTTCTTACTAAGTGCTACCATAGGGGATAAACCCCACCATTAAACATCAATTAGGAATTAAAGTATATTATGCATGTTGTGCAGCAAGCCATTAGTTCAAATTAATAATCCTATATGCCTATTGGGTAGAGAACGGGTCCCCAAAATATCTAATGTAGTTGCCAAGATTTCCTAAATTATTCTATTGAATCTTTTCTCTATACAAATAAATCCGCTCATATATTTTCTTCCTATTAACTATAACAATATCAAAGATCCTTGTTATTAGCCCATGCTTGCATGAAATATTGATGAACGGGATAGCCCTTCTAACTATATCCACACTATCACTCAAAACTAATTTATGAACCATGATAGTACCCAATGTAAATGTTTCCATGATTTGGATTATAGTAGAATAAAAGATCTCTTAAAACCAATCCATTATAGAAATGCATGCTCAACCACCTATTCTCACCAAATCCTTTAACAATCACCTTCATAGTATCTTCATCCTTAATCTTGACAAATCTATGGAGTTTCTAGTCTCTAGTTTCCTCATTTCATTTGTATCTAATATCATAATAATAAAATATGACAATCCATTTCACACCAATTTAATCTATTATCCCTAGTATATACTCCTCTTCATGAGGACCAAAACAAGCCAAAGATCTCAAGATCGATAACATTAGGGAGAAGTACAACGTATGACACCAACACCATCAAGAAAAGGGAAGCATACTCATATATCAGAAGACAACCAAGATGCCCAAGGGACATGTAGGATCCATAAAAAATTTATATATTATGACCTTATTCACTCACATTAGTTACATGAAATTGAGTCAACATAATATATTGGCAAGATTCAAGGAGAATAGTCAAAGTATATGAGACAAAAATATATTTCCCTATTCCTTGTTCAATTTATCTACCAATCTAACCTCAAGATATCTAAAGGTTAAACCATCCCAAAAATTTAGGCAAAAATCCAAGATGTCCTCTTCTTGGAAAATTCTCACATTAGCCACAAGGTCCACTTTGTTGTTTGTGTCTCACTATACATGCATGATAGAGAAATCATTCATTCCCTCCAAAAACTACTAGAATCTCTAGATCTAGGCTTTTAACTTCCGATTGGTTATGCCATATATCTTTACTATGTTGATGCATAGTATTAAGTCTCCCTCTATGTCAATTTTATTCATACATTTATCATTGCATATCCAAAGACCATGGATGAGGACACTTCCATCTCAAACTCATTATTGAGGGTCATTACAATCCTCTAAGACAGGTCCTAGACAAGGTAGCTATAATAATCAAGAATAATTCTTTTAGTAATAGCAATACTATGATTGCCCTTTGCTTCCCCATCAAAGATCAACTTTAAACATCCCCTTAGGGGGTATCCATTTCAACATTTTTTGTTTTTTAATACTTTTTTGTTGTGTTCATCTTCTTCAAAACCATTAGTCCTTGCTAGTATTTTTTGCAATTAATTTTCCCAACATGTAAATTTTAGCCTAGACTATATCCATCCTTTTATATTTAAAGTTTCATGGATTCCTATCTCTATATTTTTAATACCTCTACTGGGGCCTCTAATTTTCAAATGATCCTTCTATTTCACTCTTTTAGTGTATGCCACATCACCATAGATTGAGATGAGTACCATATGTTGGTCCACACAAAATTGTAATTTACTCTTAGCTAGCTTATAATAAAATTTGTGATGTCGTTGTGATGTAGAGCAGACCAATCTATCTAGTCCTAACATTGGGATCAAACAAATGAATAATTTATGATAATGTGATTAGTCATCTCTTCTCTACTCTTATAGAGACGGCTCTAAATTAGACTATTTATACGTATGCATCAAATTTGATCATTGGTTAATATGGACTTATGAATAACAATCCATAGAAAGGCTACTGCCTTAGGTAGGAATGAATGAGGCCAAGAAAGCCATGATGGCCAATAACTTAGTATTTTTCTTATGTTTGTTGAGTTAAATTTACAATCTTATTAGTATATGCATTTTGATGTTTGACTCACAATAGCTAATTGTGTTCCTTTTCATTCAAAGTTTTCTTTATATTTCTTAATTCAGTGTGGAGTGTAGATGTTGATTTTGTTAAAAAGGGGTAAGTGATTGATCTCAATCTATTTGAAATTCTTAGTTGTGGGGTAAACCACCCTCCTAATATAATATGCTAAATTCCTCCCCACATAATTTTGGAGAACCTTTTCACATCCACAGAGCCCTTTAACATCATTCCATGAATCTTCCAATGATTTGGTTATCTTACCATTATTAATCTTCCAATATATATAGTCAGTGATTAATGTCCTACAATAACACAAAAACTCCCAAATAGTCAATCCTTTATTGATGTTTATGTTTGTGAGAATTATATTGGGGTCTTTATTATCTAGGTACTTTCTTCAAAAAAAAATTACCATAGGCTTTGTGGTTCTTTGAACATATTCTAAACCAATTTTGATCCTAAATCCAAATCCTAAGTGTTCAAATTTTGAAGTCCCACCCCACCATCAAATTTTACCAAGCATATCATATCCTACTAAACCAACATGATTATTTTCTCATCCTTTGATCCTCCCCGCAAGAATTTTTAATCACTCATTCAATAGACACAAATAATTTATTTGTTTATTGGAAATAAGACATAACATAAATAGGGACTACATCCAAAATTTGCTATATCATTATGATTCACTCAATAAGCATCGCCCACTTACTTATCCATAATGAAGCCATTTATTTGTAGTTATTAATCACAACATCCGATTAATTTGTTCCTTTTGTGCTCCAGAGAACACCAGTTCACCCTAGCATTTGGAGGGGAGACCCTTAATTAGGAAACCTAGAAGGCCCATGAATCTCTTCTAAAACTGCTTCTTTGTGTTAAAGAAGAAGCTCGTGAGTTTTCTTTGTTGAGTGTTTGATTGGACAAATATGCATAATCCTCTATGATGTCCTAAATACCATTAACTTCCTTTACGTTGATTCCCCAAATAGAATAGTGTTATCTATGAATTGGATGTGTGTTATAGCTTCTACATTCTCCAAAATGATTACCTCATTCCCATCTATTCAAATAGTGCCTAATTTCGAATGAATGGACCATTTCATCTATCATAGGAACAAAAAGGAAAGGCAATAAAGGGTTGTCCTACCACAACTTGTTAGTGGATTCAAAGAAACCATGTAAGGATCCATTCACCAAAATTAAAAATCACATTGTGGAAACACATTCATAAATCCATTCCAACCATATCTTATTGAAACCAGATTTTTCCATTATTGCAAGAAGGAAGCTCCCCTTAAACCTATCATATGCTTTTATAACATCCAATTTGATCATGATGCATTTTAGTGTGTCCCTTGGTATAGTATGAATAATTTGATTCACCAAAATAATACTATCAGTGATCTCTCTTCTAGGCATGAAACTAGTCTACTCCTCAAAAATTAAATTGCTAAGACTTTCTTTAGGTACTTATCCATTTCCTTGCTAAAAAAAAATAGATGATATTAAAAAATGATATGGAATGAAACTCAGTGAAAGATTTACAATTGGCCATTTTTTGGATGGGCTTTATTACAATGTTGGTTATATTCTTTACAAAAAATTTCATCTCTCTGAACTCTTCAACCAATTATCAAATGTTGTTACCCAAAAAATGCCAACGTTTTTTTATTAAAAAGTGTAGGAAATATTTTGGGGCCAAGTAAATTATTTTGATGTATTTAAAAGGTATCTATTTTAACTTTAGCAAATGAAAAAAGAGTAGAAGAATATACTGACCATCATCATTGATACACTTTGGAATGCAATCTAAGAAAATATTATCCAAATGACCACGAACCACTCCCTTATTAGCTAACAAGGACGTAAAAAAAATGAGTAGCTTCCATCTTTGTCTATTCTTGATTGTGTGCAATCCTCCCATGATTGTATATAATATCATCTATTATGTTATGTAATCTATTTTCCCTATTCAAAGAGTGGAATAATTTAGTATTCAAGTCTCTAACTTTGATTTATGTTTCCGTTGTCATTTCCTTCTATTATAGTTCCACTCTTGCAAGGAGTTCATCATGTTCCTTTTGAAGATTATTCTCTTTTTTGAATCTTCCAGAAATATCTTGTGTTGGATTATTTTTCATTGAGATCAACAATCTCCATTTCTACTCTTTCCTTTTTCTTAAAAATTCTTTTGAAGATAACAATTTTTCATTCTTTTATCTTACACTTACGAATTGAAGTTTCTTGGACAATATACAATTGATAGTTCCTTTACCTCATGGGAAATCTCTCCACCAATTCTTAATGATATCAAACATCTTCATATCCTTAAACCATATAAATTCAAAGTTAAAGTAACCATTCGTGTGGACATCAATCATCTAATTATCTAGAAACACAAGGAAACTATTAGAACATGTTGATAAACTTATAAAGAACTAGGAGGGGGGTGAATCAGTGAAAGTAAAAATAGTAAAACATTAATTGCAGACCGATAAAAACATCTAACCAATTTATAAACGAATTTGCATATAATCCAGAGTTTTAAAAAAGTATTCACCACAAGCAAAATATTCACCATAACACAAAGATTTATACATGGAAAATCAAACTAGGAAAAACTATGGTGAGATGGAACTCACAAGATAACTATATACATAACTGATAGGTTAAGGTCTACAAATGCTTTATTAGGAGAACATCCTATTAGATATCTCAAGCCCTATTAGGAGCTATACCTAGTTAAAGGTAACCTAAGTGGAGGATTTAGATCCAAATTAATGAATCACCTCGTTAGAGGATTTATACAAAGAAGCTTGTTGGAGCTTACCCAGTTAAGGGATTTTACTATTGTAGTGGTAAGAGAAAAAAAATTAGATTGATCTAATAATATCACCTTTGTTGGTTTAGATCCTTCTCTATGCATACATTACTGTATCACTGACATACTCTACAATTCCTTCAACAAATCACATCTAGTCCAACTCATCATAACTTGGATCTCGTATATCAAATAACTCATCACAATGTCTTTTTATAGATATTAGATTTCATTTCAGCTCCTCAACCTTGACACAATTTGCTAGGCTCAATGAATTTGGACAATCTTCCTTAACATGACACAAATCACCACCATAGTATCAGTCGATGGTAACACATCACACAAACTAGGAAAACTAGTTAGAGCACCAATACTAGTTCAGTGTTGACCACTTCAAATAAAATATTAACTCAGACTGATTCAATTGAATTCATATTCGGTGATTGTCTCCATGCTCCTTGACTTTATCTGTTGTATCTCAAACTGGTAACTCTAGAACTAACCAAAACCAATTGACTTATCTACATATACTAGTTTAGACAACTTCATACCGGTTAGACTTCCACTATACATATACAATATCGGTTAACAATATAATGACTCAATTGTACCGATTTATCATAACTGGTATACTAAGATGCCTATGACACTTAGAACATATGTTCCATTAATGACAACACGAAGTCATCAAATAAAAAAATCATCATCAAGCCAACATTCTCCCCCTTTGGCATTAATGGCAACACTTAGGAAATTTTTGAAAACTATGTGTGCTTACAAAAATGTAGAGACTCTACAGATTCCCCCTTAGCATACGATTCTCCCTTTGACATCATACATGATTACATACAAAATTTTCACATATATTACTCCCCTTTTGACACCAATGACAGAGATATGAAAAAACATGAATAAGTAAAGTATCATAATCACACTTGCATTAATAAAAACATAGAGGAGTTAATATAGAAATGTCTATAGCTGAGAAAGCTTATCAAATATAGATTTAAAGTCTTTTTGCACAATAGTAAGGTCAATAGACCATGTCTCAAATAACGCCACAATAATCTCCAGTTGAGTCCTTATCTGAAATGATAGTTCCTCTATTGCGTTCTAGTACCTTTAAATTTGGCAATAAAATCATTCAAAGCTCCTGTAAGGTTTTTGACCTTTTTGTTGTTTCAGCCTCTATCTTTGTTAACTGGTGCTGGTATGACTCAACAGTCTGTCCATAAGTGATAAATGAATAATAACAAAGCTTAAAATATTCTATGTAACCTTTTAATTCTGCTTCAATTTTCTATCATGGTTTTATTAAATCTTCATAAAACAAATCACTTAGTCATACTTTTCTCAAAATCTTGTGACCTTCAGTCATGGCAATAGAGATTTGATCTTTGTTATGTACAAGACTCCCCCGGTCGATGTCAATAAACTTGATCAACTCTGTTGAATTCTTCTTCCTATATTCTTTCTCAGTATTCACCTGTGTTGTTTCCTCCAAAGTGTTGACTTGATCAGTAACAGATGTACATAGAATATAATTTGAAATACCTGAAATGTCAACATCTGGTAGGAGATTTGACAGTACATCTATTGTGGTCTGGAGAACCTCCTTCTCCTTCTTGATCTTGATTTTCTCTACTTTTTCCTGAAGTTCCAATGACAACTTCATCATCTCATCTGCATCATCAGCTATGACAATGTTTATAGGTAAACTGGGTTCAATTACAACTTACTTTTGATCCTTATTACTAGTTTTATCTCCTTTATTTGTCTCTTGATTTACCCGTTCTTCAGATTTCTTTACTGGTTCCTTATCTTTTACTTGGTCTTTCTCTTTTTGAACTTCCTTTACTTCCTCTATTCCCTTTCCCAGTTGCTATTCTTTTTCATTATCTGGTTCATAATTGGTATTAGTTGTATTAATAGTATCTTGAGTATCTTTAGTATCATCAACAAAGAATATGAATGGTGGTGAATTAGTGTCATTCTTATCATTGTTAGTGTATATTTCATTTGGTATAGTTATTTCTTCAGTTTCCAGCTCCAATGGAGCTCTGGTTTTAGTTTGACTAGATATTTCATGATAATTCTTCAATTGTTCATTCATTCTCTAAATATCTTTGGTAGCTCAATGAGTATCATCTTCTACTACCTGGATTTTTCCTTCCAACAGTCTAAGTCTCCTTTCTTTTGTATAAGATTTTCCCTTGTGTTTAGAAATATTTTCTAATAACTCTTCATGAGATAATTCAGGAAAGTATTGGACAAAAAATATTTCTATAGTCTCTTGATCTTGATCTATGACCAACTTCCACTTATTTTCCAGAATTAAATTCAAAGAATTAGAAATTTCCTTTTGAATTTCATGTGGTAATTGATTATATTGACATAGGTAATTAAGTACCTCTTGTACCACTTCTTGTTTTTGAATCTCATCAAAAGAATTAAAATACTCCTTTACATGATGAAATTGCTTTCTTTTTACAGTTTTCAAAGTCCTCTCAAAATGACTCATTGGCTTGAAAGATGTAATATCAATACAAATATTTTGTTTAGGGATTTCCCCTACTGGTTTAGATTTTCTACTAGTTTCCTTTAGCTCCTTTGTATCTTCCTTGGACTCTATTTCCTCAGGTTCTTCTTGTAAGATAAGATGTATGCCTCTCTTCCTAGTGGTTGTAGGCTTATTTACATACACTTTTGGTTCCAATTCCTTCTTTGGATTGAGCGCTTCTTGCTACTCTAGTACTGGTTAACACATAAACTTCTTGATCATCTTTCTTCTTTTTGTACTTCTCATCACTGGGCTGTGCCTATTCAATTATTTCTTGATTTGTACCTAGTCTCTTCTTCTTGGTGTCATTAGGTGATGTCAGGATGTTGGCATAACCAAACAATAAGTCAAAACTAACTTCATAACTCATTTGCTCCATCTCTTCTTCTCTAGGTTATACAACCTCCATTAGGAATAAATCGATGGTCATTGGGAAACAAATATCATTCTCACAATGTTTGACCACTTCATTCGATAACCTCAGTCTCATATTCATTTTCTTCTAAAATTCATTGAAATAATTATTCATAGCAATTAGAAATCTGTTCTTAACAACCTTTAGACTATTTTTAATCTAAGCTGAAATGGGTGTATCTTTTGACCATTGGATATCTCCAATACCTAGAATAAAGTTCTAAAAATAGAAAAACAAACCAATCAAAAGTTTCCCAAACTTTAACTTTAGATTGTTCTTTGTCTTGATTGATTCTAGATTTAACATTAGTTGACTCTGCATTGCCTCACACAGATCATAATCTACATTTTCCTTCATCATCTGGTAGGCAACATGTACGACAACCGATGGAACACTATTCATATGCCTAGAATGAAATATCCTGTAACTGATAACCATTGTGACATATTCATATCCTTCATATTCAATGTTATTGAAAGATATAGCATGACCATCACAAGTGGTATTTTTTAGTTCAATAACAGTATCCTTTGACATTTTCCTCAACTTGGCAACTTCACCGGTTTCGAAGAATCCAGTCACAGCATGAATGGCCTCCTTCATGATAGTATGTGACCTATCTAAATACATGTTTCCTCCATGAATGCAGTTGAGGATGATTCAGATGTGCTATTCCTCAAATTACTCAAGAAAATAAACCACATTGTGAAAACCTTTCTCATAAACCCTAATGTACTCGCATTTAATCTTCCCATTCTTGTTGCACAAAAATTTCAGCTGGGAATATATTTCCAATGAACCTAAATCTTCAATCTTGAAATCTATATAACTAGAAAGATCTCCTTTAACCAAAAATTCTTGGGGTACTTGTGATAATGTATTGTATGATTCTATCTTGTCCTAATCCATTGATTCAATGGCTTCGGCAGTGATAAAAAGGATCTTTAATGGTGTAGATGATGATGCCATTCCAAATAACTTCAATTTGAGAGAGGAGATTGACCAAATACCTTGTTTCCTTTGCATTTCTAGGGTTTTTGGTTGCTCTCTTGCTTGCACACTTGAATCTCTTTACTTTGCTTCAATTTCGATCCAACTTTTTAATCCGTTGTTCAAATACGTTCATAATCTATTGGGAATTTTCTATTTCACTCTGCAAGTGCTCATAAAGTGTTCTTCGAATGCAATAGGGTAAAAAATGACTTAGCAAAATTCCTTTTTATTTACTTTACCTACTGCATTTATTGCACTACTGATAGGGTGAAAAACCCTAGTTACCATGTGACATACTTGCCTTTACTGATAGGTATACCAACCGATTGATAATCTTGAGAAATCGATTCATAGCAATATCAAAATTCTTATATTTCAACTCAAAATGCAAAATTTACTTACCATACTTTTTTCAAGGGGTCCGAAAATCGATTTACTAATATGTTCCCCCTAAGCTTGTTGAGAAGCTCAGTTTGCTAGTGTAGGATTCTCAACACTAGGTGAAGTATTAGAATCCTCTAATGATTTGTTGTCACTTTTCTTCTTCCTGATGCTATTTATCTCGGCTTTGGTATCTTCAACATATACTATCCTCTTCCCTTTTCGATCTGCAGAGTGACTTACTTGTTGGTTCTTTTGTAATTTGCAAAACTTAGCAATGTGTCCCAATTTATGACAATGATAGTAGGCCATTCGAGATGCTCTCCAAGGTCCAACATTGCCTCTTCTTGTTCTTCTTTTTTAGTTCATAGTCACATGTCTATAGTCGTTGCAAATTGTGCAAATCACATTAGTTCCTTACTCCATCTTATAGGGACTAAACTAGGTAATATAAGGTTTTTCCCAATTCATGTTTCTCCGGTTGTCATAATTCCTTCTCCAATAAATAACATGTCTTGAGCTCATATGAGATGTTCGGTTATTTTCTCCATATCTATATTCAACTAATCTATGCCCATACATATTGCATGTATAATAGTAACCTTCAAATCTTCTAGACACATGTCTAATGTTAGGTCTATAACCTGTGTCCTCCTCAGATATGCTTTTACACACATTTGTAGTATGTCTTGATTTGTGACAACTAAAACAAACCGGTTTAAATTTCTTCTTACCTAATTTCATGCTTTCAAATACTGGTTTGTCTTTTGGTGAAGTATCCTTTATTTTAGAAGATTCACCTTTCTCAAATGATGAATATCCCAATCTAGTTGTGTCACTTTTTTGTCACATAGATTCAAGGTACTCATCGAGTCTAGCTATGCTTCTATTGAGTTTGGTAAGGATTTCCTTGGTATCCTTAAGTTATTTGGAAAGAACCTCATTTGTCTTCTTAAGAGCTTCATTGAGAAATATAGCTACATCTAGATTTGTCTAAACCTAATCTTTTTCATCCTTTTCCTCTTGGAGATATGCAGTTATGGTTCCAACTTCTTGATTCATCTTGAATTTTTAATGCTCCTTATCTTTGATCTGGTCTTCAACACTTCTCCTATTTTCCAACTCTTGACTCATTCTAATGGTTAAAGTTTATAGTTCCTTTCTCAAATTTGACTTGTCTTTATTCAGTTTTTCCACTTCTTGGGCCAATGCATCAATGTTAGCTTCATCCGATGAACTATTTTTAGATATTTCTATTAGTTTCTCTACCAATTCTCTTCTCTTTTCTTGTGAAGCCTTGTATTTCACCTCGAGCTCATCAAAGGCTTGTTCAGTCTCTGCAAGTCGGTGTGAGTGTTCTCTCTAACTTATTTCCCCCATGATGGATTTAGGGCTTCCTTCCAAGCAGTTAAACCTCAAAGAAGTCAGCCTCTAATACCAATTGATAAAATTATAAAGCACTAAAAGGGGGGTGAATCAGTGAAATAAAAAATAGTAACACTTTAATTGCAGACCGGTAAAAACATTTAACCAATTTACAAAGGACTTTGCATATAATCCAAAGTATTATAAAAGTATTCACCACAAGCAAAATATTTATAATAACATAAAGATTTAAACATGGAAAACCCAACTGGGGAAAACCATGGTGAGATGGAACTCACAAGCTAGGTATTTACAGTATAGATAACTGATCGGTTTAGGTCTACAAATGCTCTATTAGGAGAAGATCCCATTAGACATCTCAAGCCTTGTTAGAAGCTATACTTGGTTAAAGGTAACCTCAGTGGAGGGTTTAGATCCAAATTAACGAATCACCTTTTTAGAGGATTTATACAAAGAATCTTGTTAGAGCTTACACGGTTAAGGTATTTTCCCAGCTGTAGTGGTAAGAGAACAACAGTTGGATTGATCCAAGAATTGCACCTTTGCTGGTTTAGATCCTTTTCTATGCATACATTACTGTATCATTGACATACTCTACAATTCCTTCAACAAATCTCATCTACTTCAACTCATATCATAACTTGTATCTCATATATCAGATAACTCATCACAATGTATTTTTATAGATATTAGATTCCATGTCAACTCCTGAACCTTGACACAATTTCCTAAGTTCAATTAATTTGGACAATCTTCCTTATCACGACACAAATAACTGTTGTAGTGTCGGTCAATGGTAACACATTACAATCAATGATAACTCGTCACACAAACATGGAAAACCAGTTAGAGCACCAATACCAGTCTAGTGTTGACCACTTTAAATAAAATATTAACTCGTAGACCGATTCAATTGAATTCATATTGGGTGATTATCTCCATGTTCATCATTGACTTTATCTGCTGCATCTCAAACTAGTAACTCTGGAACTAATCAAAATCGATTGACTTATCGACATATATGGGTTTAGACATCTTCATACCAGTTAGACTTCCACTATACATATGATACCGGTTAACAATACATTGACTAAATAGTACCAGTTTATCTTAATTGGTATACTAAGATGACTATGACATTGAAAACATATGTGCCATCAATGACAACACATGAAGTCATCAAATACAAAAATCATCATCAAGCCAACAGATGCAATTGGAAAAAAAAAATCCATAGCACATACATCATGAAAATAATTATGCGAATAACATAAAAAATTAATCCTTTTAAAAATGTTTGTGAAACAAGATTTCCTTTTAGTCCACATATATTTCTAGTTATTTAGGGGACAATCACAAAGGAAAGAATCCTCAAAAAAGTGTAAAAATGAAATTCTTATTATAATGATCATATTCAAGTCTCTACTCTTCTCACTACGATATAAGAGGGTGGATAAACCACCACCCATTATTAGTTTTTCCCCCCCCTGTTGTTTATTTTTTCTAAGAGAATGAACCATATATTTTTCTTCTCCTCCATCCTAATGGGGTCATAAAAATTCAACAAAATATACACAAGGTCTAGGAAAAATCCTTGATCTCACACATCATCCAATCCTAACCTTTGACAATATCTGAAATCAACATCTTACTTTTCTTCCACATGATACCCAAACCAGCTACAAGATTTATGGCACTTGGGAAAAAACCATTCCAATTTTTAAAAAAATTGTTAAATGTTCAACCTCAACCAAGTCAATCTTCGTTTCCTATAATAAGACAAAATTGACCAACATATTGGGTGGGTGCAAGAAGTTGAATCCCACTTTTGGGCAAAAAGTGGAAGTGTTTTTCCTATTTTTCAAATTTTTTGTCGATTGATGTCAAAATTTGAGGTACTTAGAGTTTGAATCTGAAAAAACTTTAGTAATATAAAATGTAGTGCTCAAAGTCTAATTTTCAATTATGTAATTTATTTCAATACCCACATGGTAGAAATTTCTTTTTAGTAGGCACATTTAAAAACCACTTTTTCAAAATGCATGTTTCAGGACCATACCACACCTGTGTACGACCACCATATTTTGATGTAAATAAAATAATTTTTGCAAATCCTTCTGGGAAAAGATACTTAATATACCAAATATTGATGAGAATATTTTTTCTTATTTTTTTATTGAATATATATTTTTTAATTAATTTTTAATTGACTATAAAGTACATTTTCAAAACATCTGGTGTACGACCACCATAATTTGATATAAATTTCATATTTTTTAATTTTTTTTTTTTAATCTTCAAAAGAATTGTATGTATATTGATGTCAAATAATTTATTTTCAAAAAACCTAAAAACAAAAAAGTTATTAAAGTTTTACTAAACCTCACTATTTTACATTTAGGTACCACTTTTGATTAATAAATAATGCAAAAATAGTAAAACTAATCATATCACTGTGAAATTTACATTTTTGAAATTAGGATAGTGAGAAATCTAATAGGTTTTTGTTTCATCAAAAAATATGATCAGGAAGACCTTCAAAAAATTACGGCAAGGTAGAAATCTGGTATTCCAGTGCCTTAGCCATTTTTTGGAGGTCCAAGCATAGGCTTGGTCCCACCAAGCCTAACCCAAAGCCAAAATCGAGGCATAGGTGTGTTTCCCACTCCATCTTTTATGAAACGGGCACCCATTATTTAAAATTCAAAAAACGGGCACCCGTTTTGAAATTTATAATACTTTTAGAAACGTGTGGCCATTTCTAAAAATCGTGCACCTGTTTCTCTACGGCGGTCCGATACTAAATGGGCACCCGTTTTATTTTTATGGGTCGGGGCTCCGAAGCTAAATGGGTGCTCATTTCTTAAAAAATGGGCACTCGTTTCTAGCGGCAAAATTTTTTGCTCATAGACTTCCACGGAATTGGGACCCAACTTCTTGCACCCACCCTATTTTCTAAATCGTTCATGTTCATGTGTCACATGTTAGGGGTATTTAAGCCCCTAACATTCCATGTGATGATCTTCATTTTGCTCCAACGGAGGTGTTTTGTCCCTTGGATCTTGACATGTATTCCTTAATATTTATAATCCCTTTTTATAATCCTCCTCCTCCCTCTTTTCTTATTTTCCTTTCTTCATTTCTTCCTTTTAGCCTTATGGGTTTGATAGAATGCCTTAAAGGTGGACTAGCTAATAGGAAATGAATCCACAATTACTAATCCTTCAAAATATGTGAAGTATTTGTTCAAGAAAAGATCATTATATTCTCTATCTATTCTATCATCACTACCAACTAGAGTGGACAAACCTGCATCCATTGTGTTTAGTAATCTAGTCCAATTGGGAACTAGGGCTAGATCCCTAGAAGAATTTACCTTTTTTTGTAAAAATTGCCACTTTTTTGTGATTCTTTATTCTCATATCTAGGTTTCCCATCACATAATTCTCTTCAAAACCAATATTGGATCCACAAAGATTGTCTCAAAAAAAATTTAAATCCATAACCATAGAAGGGACCACTTCATCATTCTAGAGGAAACTATTTAATATCTTAGCATCAACTATCTAAATAATAAAGTAATATAATATAACATAAACAATAATAATACAATAACAATAATATTTGTTCAAATGTGAGCAAAGCTAACTAAAAGAACAAAATAGAGAAAGGTGGAGGTGGTGAAGGTTATATGCAGAGCATTGGAAAGTGAGTCAGATTTTTCATCCAATAGAACATGCTTGTAGCGGACATGAGAGAGAAGGGTATGATTCATAGATTTGGAAAAAATTACAATAGGGATTGGACTACAAGTTGTGTAAAGGATCATTGGTTAAATGGATCAACTCTATAATTTCTCTTTAAATTATTTTTCTATGCCCATAGTTCTAGAGAAAGGAAGCAAGGAATGGAGTACTAAAGAATTCTCCATGGATCTTTAGAAATTTGACCGTGTATTCATAGAATTCAAATCACAATTTCAATCCATGGGAGTTTATTTTACAATCCAAACCCTTGACCTCAAGAACAACTGCCATCTCTATCAAATCTTTGTTTTTTAGTTGTCATTCTATTTTCTACACTTATGGCCTCATCTTCGTTGGGTAGTTTTCAACAATTTTTTTTTTTTTTTTTTCATTCTACATAGTAGAAAGTTTCCTCTTCTATTGTGGTAGACTAAACATATTCTTTAAAGGGGGTGTCAATGTACAATTCAATAGGAATCATCTTAATATGCACTACCTTGATTTTTGAAAATAGATATAAATTGGAATATTTATAGCTTTTTTTATCTCCACTATGACCTTCATAGCTATTTGTCCTTCCAAAATTTCACGAGAGTGTTGTATAAATTAATTAAAATTTTGTCTAATTCGAATGTGAGGATGCAATAATTATTGAAAAACAAGGTGGTAGAGGATAAGGAGATGTATAGAGATGCATCCAACATAAGAAAGAACAAAGAAAATTTTTTCCTTAGCATATGTTCCATCAAAGGATGGAACAAAGGGTGACTTATGGTCTAGGGGGCCATCAAATCAAGATAAAATTGGAATTATAAAAAAAAGATGCATCAGTCAACCTATTGCAAAGGTTCTAAATAGGAGGAGCATGGTTAGGAAGAAGAAGGGAAGAAAAACTAACAAACAAAAGAGGGAAGCATTGCCTTTAGAGAAGAGGTTATCTAGTATTAAGGATTGGATGCAAAAATCTAGGAGAGGAAACACCTCCCTGGGAAAGAGATGAGCATCACCACTTTCAACATTAAGGATTGAAACTCTCATAACAAATAGCACAAAACCAATCACCCTCTATATAATTTTTTGTTCGACGTGATTTTAATGCAATTATCAAAATTGATGTCTTCAAAATTTTCAAAATTCCTAAAGAATTGTAAGTCATGGGATGGTACTTTTGTTGAGTTGATTCAGCTTGTTGGAGGATTGGGTATTTTATGGAATCCTATGAGAGAAATAATTACATAAATTGAAGTACACCAAAACTAGCTATTTTGCTAGGTTAGTCTATATTCCTCCAACATCACTTTGTTTTTATTTAATATTTATGTGCACATTAAAACAAAGATAAGTAGGGGGTGTGGGAAGAATTATCCATCAAAATGGAATACCATCTAGGTGGTAATATGATATTAGAGGAATATTTCAATGCAATCCTAAGACTGGAAGTGAAATGTTGAGGTATTTGTAGATAAAGTGTGGCTATGGCTGACTTCATGAGATTTGTAGATGATAATAATTTATATGATCCACAACCAAAGAATTGATTGTATAATTGGACTCATACAATATTAGGCTTTACTAACATTGGAAAGTGATTGGATTAGTTCCTAGTTTTCACAAAATGGCTAGACTAGTAGGCAAGATGAGAGATCAAAATTCTTCAAATTTCACCTTCAGATAATTTATTTGTAATGCTACAAATTTGTGAATATTTGAGGAATGAAAAGATCCACTTTAAGTTTGAAAGGATGTAGCTGAGGATGGAAGATCTATTGGAACTCATCAAAAAGTGGTGGAATAATTTTTTTAAATCAAGAGGCACTAAGAGCTTCATATTTTGCAAGACGCTAGCTCTTATCAAGAAGAAATTGAAAGAATGAAATGTCATATCCTGTAAAAATATCTTCTTGGAAAAGGAGCTTGTTGAGAGAAATTTCATAGCTTTTAATAAAAACATTAGTCATCTTGGTATGTTTTAGGAGGATTACCTCAAAGAGAAAGAATCATTAGCTAAAGACTCAAAATCACTAGCTAGGGAGAAAATTGGAAGGCTAAATCAAGGGAGAGTTGGTTAGAAGTTGGAGATCACAACACAAATTATGTTTAAAACTTAGTAAAATCTAAGAGAATGATAAATAGGATCAATAAAAATGAGGAAAAGTTAGGAATAAATATTATGGCTGGGTAAAGAGATTATTGATTTAGTTGCCAAAATTGAGGACAAGTTAGGGACACACATTATATGTGGTAAAGAAATTACTAGTTTAGCTATCAAGTTATTAAAATTAATCTTGCCTCAAATAATGACTCTAGTAAAGTTAATTATAGAAGAATCTTGGAGCATATAAAACATTTCGTAAGTGATCAAAATAATGTCATTGTTATGCCACCATTCAAAGAGGAAGAAATGAAGGTGACAACCTTTCAGCTTCACCTCTTAGAAAAATAATGTCTCAACATTGCATTTTCATAAGGTTATTATTTATAGTAAGTTTTCATTTGAGCATAAATTAGTCTAAAATTTTCCTATAAATTTGCATTGCAAGATCAATGTCTAGATTTGAAGATATTAAGGTTTCTATTTTTTAAAGTTGCAAATGAAAGTTTTGGGGTCAATTTTGAGGGCCTTAGAGGCTCTGAAATGGCACAAAAGTGTCAATAACTACTATATAATGTTATAGCTTAATGGATCACATTGCAGTTTTTTCAATTGTCTAAACAGTTTGTCAATCAAACAACTAGTTCTAAAGTTATGGCCTCTATAAGTAGGGTCTCTTGAAATAAATAATATAAAAATGTGTTGGACACATAAATGAGTTATAAAAGGTAGCTACACATGTTGATGTGTGTTTTGACACATCATGGGTAATGTTAGATTGGCAATAAGTTCAACAACACTTTTTGGGTGGTATTAGTTCATGGTTTTGTAATACCATTTGGCAGTTTCATGTATTGTATCTCCCATATATTAGGTGTGTGAGATGGAGGTTTGTCTTATAACTATTGAGTTGCCTCCAAATGCCTGATGGTGATACTCCTATGAGAATATTTCTCTCCAAGTATATTGTACTTTGTTTTTTTATTTTTAAATAATATATTGGTAAGTTACTCTAGGAGTGTGTGGTTTTTTTCCCAAAAGGGTTTTCCCATTGTAAATCACCATGTTGTCATATGCATGCTATTTATGTTTATTTCTATTAATTTTATAATGTTTGTAAAGATCTATTAAAAAATTGCATTACCCTCCTCTCAAGACTAGTGTAGGAAGTTTTCCTATTACTTAACTTCTTTACACATCCTCATGAGGCTTTGGAGCCTGATGAATTTTTTGCTCTTTTCCACAAATGTTGGAACATTGTAGATAAAGATATATGGGAGCTAGTGGAAGACTTCAAGGTCAAGAACAAGTTTTTAGAATACATCAGCAACATGGTAATATCTATCATTCCAAAGAATAGTTTTGTCATACATTTGTGGATTGTAGGTTAATTTATTTGTGCAATACTATATACAAGATCTTATCAAAGGTGATGGAAAGAAGTTTGAACAAATTATTGAACAAAATTATAGAACAAAAGCAAAATAGGTTTATTTTTGGATGAGAAATTGTGGATAGTATTGACTTAGCTAATGAAATAATTCACTCCATCATGGAATCTAGGAAAAGTTCCATGATGGTAAAGTTATATATTAGTAAGTCTTATGATTGAGCAAGTTGCCATTAACTACTTCAAGTAATGGGAAAGTTCAATTTTTTTAGACAACGGTTAGATAAAATTTTATAGTGCATCTCCTTATCTGATATTTTTTCATTAGTAAATGGGACCTTGGGTGGATTTTTGTAAGATTTATAGGGTTTGAGGAAAGGGAACCCCCTATCTTATTTCCTCTTCATCATTATGGCCAAAGCATCGAGAGGGATAACGAGTCATATTGAGAGCATCAAAAGGTGGAACAAAGTTAAGGTAACCATACACATCAATCACATCACTCATATCCAATTTGCAAATAATACATTTATATTTAGAGAGGATATCTTGCAAGATGCTAAAGAAATCAAAGATACCCTAGATACCTATAGCTCACTTTCTAAAAAATTTCTCAATAGAGATAAAACCAAATTTTTTGTTTAATACTAAGAAATCTTGGCAAACAAGGATTGCAAATTGTTTGGGCTATACAATAGAGAAGATGCCAACAAAATAATTAAGGGGAAATGACTTTCAATAGTTGGCAAATTCATGATGCTCAAAGCTCTTCTAGGTGTGGTCCCAATCTAATTAATTTTTTGTCTTCAACTTTTGAGGAAGGCAACCACTACATTGGAAGATATCTTTGAGATTTATTTATGTGAGGGCTCAAACGATCACCATTAATTCTTTGGGATAAGGTGGCGATACCCTTGACTCATGGGAGAGACATCCCCATCTAGGAAATAATTCAAAGCTAAAAATGATACAATAAATTTTGGAAAGCTTTGCAAGGCCGAAGGTTTTGGAATACCTAGTAATGAAGGATAGCCCATCTAGTATTAATTATGAATGGTTAGCCATAAGCCTAGGCTTGTGGATGATACTATTAAAGAAAATTCAGAGAGGACCATGATAAAAGTAAACTAACTTTAAACTTGGAAGAGGACAAAAGTGTATGAAACGAAAAAAAACTGGGTAGTATTTGATAAAGTTTGAACTACTAGCTATTTAAGGCAACCAGAGGTTAGATATTTTCTAGAAAAAAACATGCTCCCAATGTTTGGTGCCTTTACATGTGCAATTTTACAATCTTGACTAGTGAGAAAATGAAGAGAATTGATATAGACGGGTGAAGTTGGTGTCTACTTTTAAAACTAAATAACGAAACTAGCAACCATGTTTTCCTCTAGTGTCCTTTCATGGCTTGTTGTTAGGATTGGGATCAAGGAAGACTAAACTAGCATGGACCAAGGTGTGCATACATTGTTGATTTTCTAGCTTCATGACTAATTTTAAATTAAAAATACTTCTAAGGTGGGTTACGAGTGATGATCCTATCCATGGTGATGTTGCATATTTGGAAGGGGAAAAATGGGTGTATCTATTATGACCAAGAAAATGGAGTATAGACAATTAATTAAAAAATTCACAATCTTGAACAATAAGCTATTCAAGAATGAAGGTGCAAAGTTTACTTGGTGGGATGGTGAAGTTAGTAAACAATGGTTAGATTTAAAAGTTTCCATAGGTGTAGGAAATGAGAGATGCCATAAGAATGATAGATGCATTTCCAAAGGAATAGCCTCACCTAGAGGAAAATTGAAATTGAACTTTCATGGTGCCTCAAAGAGTCGATATGAATTAGTTGTAGATGTTTGATGGAGGGAAATGAACATTGGATAGGAAAACTCTTCCCTTTGTTTGAATGGCTTGTGCTAGAGGCCATCATCAGAACTGTGCATGATGGTTGGGTTTATGTGGTTCTCTTTGTCAATGCAATCCAAATTTTGTACATGATTGTACAATTTTTTTGATGTTTTAATATAAGGAGTTGTCCTATTTGATAGCACTTATGTATTAAAATAATAATAATATAAATTTAAATATTTAATATATTTTTAATAACTAAATTTTATATTATTTTTATCAGCAATGTTTGCAAAATAATGGGATGTTCGAGTACCACACTTTCTATGTTTTAGAAAAAACAAAAAAACTTTTGCTTTGATTCAATAGTTTTACTTGACTTTTTTGAATTTAAACTCTTTAGTCAATGCTCTCGTGTTAGATTTTCCTTATAGTCAAAGAATTTGTGTAGTCAAGAACAAACAAAGACCAACTTCTATCTAGACTCATAGGAGGGACATCTCCCTCTAGTCCATGATTCAAAGCTAAAAAGGATACAATAATTTTTGGAAAGATTTCCAAGACCCATCTAGTATTAATTATGAATGGTCCAAGACATTTAATGTTTTATTTTGGTGAGAATGTTTTTTATGTAATTATATGTTTATTGTTTTTTATGTAATTATATGTTTATAAATTAAATATTTTAATATTGAATCTAATTTATGATTTAAATGTTTTCTTCATCTAATATCTAATTTTATATTTTCTTTGTTTATTAGTTATTCGTCCACCTAAATTCACACTTATTTGAATAAACCAGAAAATCATATCCAAATTTCTAAAAGATCATATATTTTCTCTAAATCTTCAAACAAAAGCTAGTAAGTGTAAAGTGGAAAATAGGATCCTAGTGACTCCCCACCTAGAAGAGAGAAAGGAAGCCACTAGGATGATTTTCACTTGGAGGACTTTACATTCAAAAGATGGGTGGAATCCACTAGATCCAAATCCAAGAGAGACAAGGATTTTAATACTAAGTGGATGGCGAGTGGTTGGGGTGTAATTACCCTCTTTTATAAATGAGAAAGTTGACTTGTTGACTACATGGAAATGAGAGAGGAAATGAGTGAAATTAGGTGCTGCCAGTTCGAGACCACGCTATAACTTTGGATCTGAGCTAATTAAAGTGACGTAGATTTGCTAGGTGCAAATTTGGAGAAAAGTAGTTGGGACCGTGGCGGGAATATACATGGTCTGCCAAAAAATCCGCAAAATGAAAAGTGTTCTTCAATCTCTATAAATGAAGCCCAAACTTGCAATTACAACTATGCACTTGCAACCTACACACAAAAAAGAGAAGAAAGGGGGCTATGGGTAGGGGTTTGCCTCAATCAAACCCTGATTGAGGAATCAACCTAGAAAGAAAGTAATTGTTGTAGACATCTAAAAATGGTCAACGCTTGTGGAGTCATACTTTAACATTTGTGCATTGTCTTATTTTAGGGTTCTTGTGTCGCATTAACATTTCTTCTATGTTGCGCACTTAGTCTTTATCATTTGTGAGCATCGAGTATTCCTTCTACATTCCTCATTTTTATCGCTTTTGAATTAGGTCTTGTCGATAGCAATCTTCAGTCATGATTTTGGTCAATCTTATCTTGTCGCATCATGGTGCATGCTCATTTATCATCTTGGACATCATCAATCCTAATCGATGATAGACTTAGGGTTTTGTCCTCTTGTCAATCTTTCAATCATCTTTAGCTTGTTAGTAATCATTTGTGATCGATTCGTCATTGATCCTTGTGCTTGTCAATCTTGTCATTTTGTGATCGATTTGTCATCGATCCTTGTCATTTTCAATCATGTCAATTTGGATCGATTAGTTATTGTTCCTCATCAATTGGCGCTTATCAATTTGATCTCCTTGTCAATCTTGGTCAATTTGTCATTGATTTTTGTCAACCAATCTTAATCATTTATCAACATTGGTCCTTTGTCAATTAGAATCATGATCAAACCTACATTAATTTCTTGTTGTCTTGACCTAATTCCTTGTCCTCTTATTTGTTCATTTAATCCTTTTCTTCTTCTTTGTGGGTTAAATAAATCTATTTATTTAGTCCTAGGTCTCTTTCATGAATTAATTAATGGATGAAAAACTATTAATTAATTCACCTAATTTCTATTTCATCTTTTTCCTCAATTTTCTAATTTGGTAATTTCTCCTAATTCGTAATTTCTATTTCTCCTATTTTCCTTAATTTTTCTAATATTTCCCCTAATTTCATTCCCTCATTTTCTCCTATGTTTATGCTTCCATTTGTTGCAATCATGGAGGCTATTTTCTCTCTTCCCTTTTGTCATGGGAATGGTATTTCAATCTTGTCATAATTTGTCATACATCTTGCATAGCAACTTGTCATAATTTGTGCATAATTTGTCATACACCTTGCATAGAAAATGTCACACATTTGTCATAATTTTTCCATTCTTGATTTGAATTTCCTTTCAAATCTCTTCATGGTAATCTTGTCCTCTCTCCAATTTGTCTATAAATTGGATGATTTTCTTCAATGAAAGGGGAATCAATCACATTTTCGAGTAACCTTATGCTACGAATTTCATCTCTCAACAACTTGCTTTCCACTTGCATTTTGCACTTGTAGGTGAGATCCACATCAAATTTGAAGGTGAAAGAAGAACAATGGAGCCACATGAAGGAGATATCTATGTCGGTTTTCTTTGATTTCATTTGATTTGAGTTTCATGTCTTTATGTCTTCATTGATTGGATTTAGGATTTCTTTCATAGCAACTTTAGGTTTTGTGGTTGTCCTAATTACTATTGTTTTGATGATTTTCAATTTCTTGATCTACATTTTTTGGTGAACCTGATGTGAACTAACCCCTTAACCATGCTCTGAGTGCTTTTGAGTTGTTTGCAGGTGAAAAACTCAAGAAACAAGGTGACTCGGAGCTCTCTGGACACTTCTACACCTATGTTGAAGTTTTATGCACCCGTGTTTGAGTTTTTTGAACTGGTGTTGAAGTTTTTTGCACCCATGTTAATAATTATGTGCCTGTGTTGAAGTTTTATGTGCCTGTGTTGATTGGTTCTACACTTGTGCAAGGCCAGAAACAGAGGTGAAATCAATTGTTTTTACTTGCAAATTTGTTTGTTTTCATTCTGTTTCTTGCATTCTGGTTTTTCTTTGGTACTAATTCTCTATGCGACATCTTGGCATTACACGTGACAAAGACTAAAAATGCAACTACTAACGAATCTTATGTAGGACATGGTCAAAGGCTCTCATTAAAACATCTTGCTTGCGATTTTTAATGTAATTGCAGATTTCATTTCTTAAAGGTTAATGAACACCATGCATGCTTTGTCTATTTTTAATTTGATTGCATGTTTTAACCCTTAGAACTGGGCATGCCTCCAGATTTGCCTAGCACTTCACATAGGCATTGGTGAGAGGGAACGACCCAAAGTGGTTATGGGCTAAAGCCAAGCTCTTCTGAACCACTCTAAATAACTATGGATGCAATGAAAGTTGTAGACAATGGGTGCTGGAATGGTATTGTGAAGATTTATTCGCCGGATCAATACCCACCTGAACAGATGCCCTTACTAGAATATCTTATTTTTAGATGCCAAAATCCTTCTATTTGTTGGCTTAGGCGTTGTGATATGCGCATGCCGAAGACACCTCTCATGTACTCCTCAGTTAGAGATAGAAAGTTCTTGGGAAGTGATGCCCCTTGAACTCGAAGCTTGGTATGCCCAAGAAGTGAGTGCACTATAAGGGGGAGCTAGTGCTACCAAGCATCTAGCTGTCTGGCTGAGTGTTGTATTTTATGGTTAGAGGATTCAATAGATATTGCCCTTGCCAGCCATAGGATTTGCTGTCAATGTGCTTGATTATCTTGAGTCAAAATCAAACAAACATTTTGTCTTCCGTGATTGTCAAAGGTTAAATCAAAAACAAACTTTCAAAAGTGCTCATAATCAACTTGGGTTTTCAAAATCAACAACCTTCAATTCAAATAAAAATCCAAACAAATTCCAAATTTGTCCAAGTATTCATCCAACATTTGAACATGGCTTGTCAAAACATTGAATATCTTTGTTTCAAAATTCATGTCACTTTAGGCTAGGTTTTTCATAGTCCAACTTAGGTCCTAGGGCATATTGTCATCTCCCTTCATTTTAGTCCTTTTCATTGCAAGCGTCCTCATTTTGCGCTTAGGTTCAAAATCATTTCCCTAAGTTTGCATTTCATCGTCATATCCAAGGTAGATTTCCATTTAGGTGACATTCATGCATTATCCTTGTCATGCTAAAATTAGGTCTTGCCTAGGTTGCATTTTGCATATTCCAAGTCATTGGTCTTTGCATATCCTTATCATTATATTGTCATCTTGTCTTGGCTTCATCTTGTCATATCATATCCTTAGATCATTTTCATGTCATATCCTAAGTCATTGTCATAATCATTGCCTTCTTGCATTTAGTCTCAAAATTTTGGTTTGTCAAACTTGAAAATTCAAAACTTTGGATGATAGCCTAAGTTGTTGTTAGGGAGTCTTGACCTTGTCTAAAATTTGTCCTTTCATTAATATCATTTTTGTAAAACCTAGCTTAGTATCCAAGCATATAGGTGAGACATTGTCAATTTGTCCTATTGTCATTTGGTCCTTTGTCCTTTAAGGTCTTGGCTTCATTTCAACTTCCCAAGGTTGAGTCTTTAGGTTTGCATTCCAAAAAGTTTGTCCAAATCTTGAAAAACAAAAAAAACATAGGTTGCATTCTTGCCATAGATTGCATTTTCATCTATTTAGGTTGCATTTAGTTGCATATCATACATCATCCTTTTAAAATCAGAAAAATCCCAAAAATATTGCATTTTCATAGTGAATTGCTTGTTGAAACAAGGTCAAAATCTAAGAAGATGGGCGAACCAACATATCAACCCATTGACAATGTATCAAACTCACAATTTCAACCTAGTCAAACATTACAAATTGAAGGTTCGTCAAACACATCATTACCACAATATGGAATGGTTCAACTTGGACCACCTCCATTATATGAGCCAGTGTTTGTACCCATGAAACTGGGATATGGGAGTGTTCCAACAACGCCAAGGGAAAATGCACCTTTTGACTGAAATCAACTAAACCTGCAACATGAAATTCAAACTCAAACATTACATGAGGAACAAACTCTTTCACAAGGATTTGGTTTAGATCAAGGCATTCAACAAGAAATAAATCCAAATGTTTTACCAGATTCTTCATCAAATTATGATGCTTCCGATGATGTTGATATCCTCCTTAAAGATCCGAAGGTGACAAAAAGGATGGATAAATTCTTGAACAAGGTCTTTAAGATGTTTCCACAAAAATATCTTGATATGATGAGTAATGTGACCTCCTCAAATGAGCAAAATAATGTGCAAAAACAACAAGGCAGTGATCTGTTAAGTTTCTCTCCACATCCAAATGAAGAAAATGTGCAACAAGAACCTCAACACACATTGTTGAGTAAGCGTGCTTCAAAAAATTTGACAGTGACTATTCCACAAAAGTCAACATTTGAAACAATAAACAATCCATTGTTTAATGCAACACCTTTAACACAAGATCAAATGATGGCCACACAAATGTTGACAGGTGTCCCTCAACAAGAAGTGATTCCTCGAATACCTAAAAGTGGATCCAAATCTAAGATGCAAGAAATATTTACAACTAGAATGTCTGATCTTACGAATGTTCAAAACAATTCTACAATGAAACAAAGTTCATATGTCCCATCAATTTCAATACGGTTGCCAAATACTCAAGTACCCATTATGCAAAATATTGTGATAGATCCTTCAATAGTGGCAACACAAAGAGCCACAAATAGTGGTGTGCACCAACAACAAGTGTTGCAACAATTAACGAATGCACAAAAGGCACAATCGAATGTGCAAACAAGCAATGCACAACAACAACAATATCGCATTCAACAACAAGTTGTAGTGTCTTTTGCACCATTACAAGTCAATTCAAACTTGCAACCACCACAATGGATTGGACAAACAACACAACAAGTCAATGCAAGTGCCATACCCCATCTAAAGGAGAAACAACAGAAACCTCCCAAACAAAGTTTTTTGTAAATGATGGGATTTACATCAGGACAACAACAATTGGCACAAAGTCAACAAATTCTGATTCATTAGCATCAACAACAACATGTGCCTCAATATGTGCTAGGAAAAACAAGTTATCATACATCACAACCACAACTGATGTCCGTGCAATATCAACAACACCCTCAATTGCAATATCAACCAAGGCTACAAATGATGATCCCATCACAAGAAGCACAGCAAAAGGGTCAATGTCAAGGCATGGCACAACCATAGCAATAAGAGTTGTATCAAGAAATTTATATGCCAGAGACACCAAAGACAACAATTTTAGAGCATCAATAGCCAATGGAGAGCACGATGTATTGACAAAGAGTACACCCAAGAATGAATGATGAACTTCCAAAATCTTCACTATATGACACAATTGCACAACAGCTTGAGAAGTTGCAATGACAAATTGATGCATTGCAAACCAAAGGGACAAAGAAATTATACATAGATCAAGATTTATGTCCTAATCCATTTGACAAGAGCTTGTACATGCCTCCCTTTCCTAAGCATTTTGAGGCACCTAATTTTGAGAAAGGCAATCCAAAAGACCATATTCAAGCATTTTTCATAGCATGTACTGAAGTGAGCTATGAGAAAACATATTTCATGTGCTTATTCACACAAAGTCTCATAGGACAAGCCATGGGTTGGTATTCGCATTTGCCAGGGAACATAAAGACATGGTCGGAATTGGCTCAAAAGTTTATATCCCACTTCGCATTCAACATTGACAATGAAGTGACCATGTCAGATTTATGCAACACAAAGCAAAAGCAAGGTGAACCATTAGTGACTTTCTTACAAAGATGGCGAAGCTTGTACAGTGGTTCTTCCCTAGATATACTTGAAGAACAACAAGTGAACTTAGTTATTCAAAATTTGGTCCCAAAAATGATGTATGAGCTCAAACTGAAAAGTCTTAGTACCATTGAGAAGCTCATTAAGAAAGGGATGAACATTGAAAATGCTCTTGTAGCTAAGGGACTCATTAACCTCAACAAAGACAGTGACAACACAAACAATTCAGGGGACAAAAATAAATTTTGGTACAAAAACAAGAATGTCACTAATGATGGAGTTGTTGATGCAAGAGCAGTGAATGCAAATCAACCCAAGTTCATGATAAAGAAATTGAGTGCTCCTAATATGTCAGCTATGCAACAAAATTAGACACAAGCAAGCAATGTTATTCAATAGCTGCAATACCAACAATATAATCAACAACAAGGTCAGCAACAAAACTAGCAACGAAAACCTTTCAGATCAAGGGATGGGCCTCCTTGATAGTTTACGCCATTGGGAGAGCCTATTGAATTAGTAATGAAACAATTGATACAAGAAAATTTTATCAAGTTACCAGATGTCAAGGAAGAACCATTGGTAAAGCTGCATTGGTGGAATGATAATGCATATTGTGAAGACCATCGGTCAAAAGGACATAAAACCGCATCGTGTTTTCAATTGAAACATATGATTCAAGACTTGTTAGATCAAGGAGTAATTGAGGTAGACCCACCCAACGCGACCTCTAACATTGATCATACAATTTTCAAAACTCCTTTGCTTGATCATGACAAGGGCAAAGCATCTTCTTCAAACTCTACCCAAACAGCGAATCTTAATTATGTAAATACTGGTTATAACAATGTCATCAATTGTTTTCGAGCGTCAAATGAGTATGTTTCCACCATAAGAATAAAGGGACAAGGTCCTTCTTGTGCAGTCACCACTCATCGATCCAAAATAGTCCTAAAAGGAGCTCCTACAATTCCTTCCAAATCAACTCCTACGAGTCAGTATAATCTCCTAGATCATCTGGGAAAGACACCTGCACAAATATCAATTCTTGAGTTGTTGAAAATGTCCCCTATACATCATGTAGTCCTAGATAAAGCTTTAACTGAGTCCACTATCCTGACAGACATTGATGTTGACCAATTTGAAGCCCGAATTGGACATCTCACTATTTCCCAACACATTGCCTTTTCTGATAACGATATTTCCTTGATAAGCTCCCTCATAATGATCCTTTACATCTTGAAGTCTTTGTCCATAATTGCAAGATCCCATGAGTCTTGATAAATGGCGGAGCAAGTCTTAACATCTGTACCTTGAGAGTACTCATTGGTCTTGGTTATACAAAAAATGACATTGATTCTTCCAAAAGAATAACAATCAAAGCATATGATGATGTTGAGCGCCCATCTAAAGGGGTAATTTCATTTCCTATCAGAGTAGGTCCAATGATAGAAAACACTTTCCTCTAGGTCCTAGACCTCGATCTCCCTTACAATATGATTCTTGGCCGTCCGTGGATCCACGCAATGAAAGTAGTTCCATCTACTTATCATCAGTGTTTAAAATATCCTTACAATGGGACTGAGATAACAATTCTAGGAGATCATAATCCATTTCAATTTTGTGCTAATCTAAAAGATTCCCCGTAGCAACAAGTCCCAATCAATAAAGAGGCCCACTCACATAATTATGTGGATCCTAATAAGTTGTTAGATGCTATCAAAGGAAAATTGAAGATACAGGACCAAGGATGCGAAGAGTATTCAATGGCTCAAACATTCCTCATTGGGAATTTACCAATATCTCCAAAATCACATGGCAAACCACATTTGTTGCAAAAGGAACCTAAGATAGTCATTCAATATCAGCCCCCCACTACATTTACAAAATGAGGTGAACTTAACAAGGAAACTTTGGATGATGATGTAACAGATTGGCTTTATAAGGATCAAACTGATACATCGCCTATCAAATTTCCAGTGGAGCAGTATGGAAAAGGGTTTACTATAATGCAAAAAAGGGGATATGATGGCTACAGTGGTCCGAGCCCTAACAAGAAAGGAAGACTAGAACCTATTATACCTAAGATGTGACATCCAACTTTAGGGTTTTGTTTTGTACCATTGCAAATTGGAACCTCGTCTACCAAAGTGACCATGTGTGGAAAGGGGCATGACTCTGATGATGAAACAACACCTAAGGATATCCAATCTGAAATTGATTCCAATGAATGGGAGTGGAGTTCCTTTTCTTCTAGCTTCTATGCCCTTGAAAATTTTTTCCTTGACCGTAATGATTTGCCCATGGAAGACAAACATGAAATAACTCCCCCTCCAAAAACGTGTCCTAATGCTTGGATAGAGTCATTCTAGGACCCAAGCTTTGAATCATATACAAGCAATTCATATAGTGATACCATGGACATGCCCTTTGTCTATCCACAGCTTATCCAACATGACCAACAAGAACCACTCAAATTGGATTGTTTTCAAAATGACGAAGCAATTGCAGAATTCCTTGGACTACGGGAAGGGGTGAACTCACAAAGCTGGTTCCCACTTTTTGGTACATCCTGATTTTTGCTGAAATCATACATTTTTTGGAAAATATAATTATTTAAGCTTTAAGAGGTCCCATTTGAAGTAATTAATTGAAGAGAGTTAGATCAAAGGCTCTTAGATCAAAATTTCTTGGATAAAACCTTGCTACTTCTAAATCATACTTGCAATGGAGTCTCCTTTGCATCTATCAAATGCTGATAAAAAACCAATTTTACATTAGCTTTTGAGGGGTCAAACGAATTCATTTGGAAGTTTTGTTTTCTTGAGGATTTAGTCCTTATTATAAGCTTTCCAAATAGTATAATTTTTAATATATTTAAGTTTATTAATATATTTTTATTTTATTTTTTATGAATGTAGGTTTTTCACCGAACATGAACTTCTTTGTTCAATGCATTGGGAAAAATAGCAAACTAATTCAAAAAAATTCTGAAAAATATCTATGCCCTAGGTATTGATGTCTTCTTTCTAACAAAAAAAATAAAACTTAATTTTGAGATATATAGAGCAAGTTATGTGTTCAAACGTACACCTATATCTAAATTATAATTAGTCGGACTTCAAAACTTAATAAAATAAAAAATATTCAACATATCACTATCAAACCAACTGCATGCCCTGGGTATTGATGTTACAAACCAAAATTTAAAAGAGATAAGTTTTTATCATTTATAGAAAAAAATTTATATGTTTCGGGATGCACATCACTCTTAAAAAATGTTGTTTCCTGTAAAAAACTACTTTGGAGGGAGATGGAAAAATCAATAAAATTTTATTCAAAATTTAAAAAAAAAAAAATATTTAGAATCTACAAAAAGGATGTTACAAATCACTAGTTTACATCATCTTAAAATTCTTAATGATTTAAAAGTTATAGGTGTCGGAAAGTGAAGGTTTTTTGCAAAATGTTTATCTAAGTGTCAAAGTTGGTCAAAAAGTGGGAACCAGTATTGTGAGTTCACCCGAAGGCATACCACAAGGTGATCATAAGGCAAGGTTTGATATTGATTTAGATTCCATAGCATATTTTGGGGAGTCAACTCCATCTTCTAGCCATAAAAATGAAAAAGAAAAAGAAAAAGTAAAAAATCAAAAGAATGGGTCTTTGAGTGAAAACTATAAGGCACTCTCTGATCATGCAAAAGTAAAAATAAAAGATGTACCTATGGGTGAAAACCTCTTTGAGGTGCCCAAAGGTGGAAGATTGGACATACCCTCGTCAAGTCAGGATAAATCAACATTGCTTGTGGAAATGACCAAAGAGATAAATTTGGGTACACCTAACAACCCTAAGGTCATTCATTTCACTGCTTCTCTGTCAAAACAAGAAAAGATAGATTTTGTCAATTTCTTTCTCGAGAAGAAGACTAGTTTTGCATGGTCTTATGCAGATATGCCCGACCTTGATCTAGAATTAGTCCTTCATCACTTGCCATTAAAACCAGATGCCAAGCCTATCAAACAAAAACTCAGAAAGATGCATCCCCAGGTGGCTCTCTTAGTCAAAGTAGAACTCAAAAAATTATTAGATGTGGGCTTTATCAGACCAATTGATTATGCAAATTGGATTTCAAATTTGATACCAGTTAGCAAATTAACTGGGGGCATCATAATCTGCATGGATTTTAGGGATCTCAATAAAGCATGCCCTAAAGATGACTTTCCACTACCGAATATAGACATCATAGTTGACATGACTACCGGATATGAGATGCTATCATTGATGGATGGTTTTTTTGGATATAATCAAATTCGCATTGCTCCTAAAGATCAACATAAGACTACATTCATGTGTGCTTGGGGTACCTACTACTGGAATGTGATGCCCTTTGGCCTTAAAAATGCTGGAGCAACATATCAAAGAGCTATGACAACAATTTTCCATGATTTTATGCATACTTTGATGGAAGACTATGTTGATGACCTATTATGCAAATCCGTCACAAGAGATAGTCATCTAGCCATCCTTGGCCCAATCTTTGATCGAATGGAAACCTACAAGCTCAGACTCAACCCAAAGAAATATGTCTTTGGTGTTACAGCCGGCAAATTATTAGGGTACATTGTTTCTCATAGAGGCACAGAAGTAGACCCAGAAAAAGTTAAAGCAATAATGGATATGCCTCCTCCTTCCAATCTCCATTAACTAAGAAGTCTGCAAGGGAAGTTACAGTCAATCCACCAGTTTATAGCTCACTTGGCAGACAAATGTCATCCCTTCCAACATTTATTGCATAAAGTTGTCACTTTTAAATGGACTGAGCAATGTCAATCAGCATTTCAAACTCTCAAGGATTATCTAATGTCGCCACCTATTCTAATGCCCCCTATAGCAGGGAAGCCATTCATATTGTATATCTCTGCAATTGAAATGGCACTGGGAGCTCTCTTAGCCCAACAAGATGAGAAAGGCAAAGAACAGGCTATTTATTATATCAGTCAGACACTAGTGGGCTATGAACTAAATTATTCAACTATTGAATGGGCATGTTTAGTAGTGGTATTTACAACACAGAAGCTTCGACACTATATGTTAAATCATCAGACATTGCTAGTTGCAAAAATTGATCCCTTGAAATACTTGCTTAGTAGGGCAGCTTTGACAGGTCACCTAGCAAAGTGGGTTATGATCCTAAGTGAGTTTGATATTGAGTACACTGAGAGAAAGGCAATAAAAGGACAAATCATAGCAGATCAACTTGCAGAGGCACCTATTCATGATGATCATCCAATGTTGACAGATTTCCTTGATGAATCAGTATTTGCTCTTACTTCTTCTAAGGAATGGCAATTATACTTTGATGGATCTCACACAAAGTATGGCTCAGGAGCAAGTATATTGTTTGTCACCCCTCAAGGAGATGCTATCCCAAATTCATATAGGATCACTTTCCATTGCACCAATAATATTGTAGAATACGAAGCTTTGGTCACAGGACTCAGAATAGCAATCCAATGCAACATTACACATTTGCAAGTCTATGGAGATTTCCAGTTAGTCATTTGTCAAGTGAATGATGACTATGAAACAAAAGATGAAAAGCTTCTTCCCTACAAGCATATAGTGGATTTCTTCAAGACAAAATTTATTGATATCCATTTCAGTCAAGTTCCAAGAATTCAAAAAAAGTCAGCAGATGCTATAGCAACTATTGCTTCCATGTTAAATATGCCCCACAATATGGACAGATGTGAATTTTTGGTCGAACAGTTGCTGGTGCCTTCTTTTGAAATTTTGACAATAGATGTGATGTGTGTTCTTGTTGGTCCTAATTCCCCATGGTACAATGACATCTATCAGGATTTGAAATCCCAAACCTTACCACCTAACCTTTCCTCTAACCAACACCAAGCCTTCATACGCCAAACTACCAAATATGTCATCATTGTAGACACCCTTTACCATCGTTCCTTTGACCACACCCTCCTCAGGTGTTTGGATTCTAACAAGGCACAAATGGCTTTACGCAAGGTTCATGATGGTATATGTGGGGGCCATTTCAATGGTCTGAGTCTAGCTAAATAGTTGGTTCGTGCTGGATATTATTGGCCCACCATGGAAAAGGATGCTCATGATTTTGTCAAGAAATGCTACAAATGTCAAATACATGGAAATTACATTCATGCGCCAACTCAAGAACTTCACTTTGTCATATCTCTGTGGCCCTTTTCTCAATGGGGATTGGATCTTATTGGCAAGATTCACCGGACATCTGTAAATGGACACAAATTCATCATCACATCCACAAAATACTTTACAAAATGGATTGAGGCTATCCCTATGACCTATATCACTGGTGTTCAAATTTCAAAGTTTCTATTGAATTATATCATATGCAGATATGGGATTCCCCTTGTAATAGTCACATATAATAGCCATCCATTCAAAAATAAAGATGTCAAGGAATTCTGTGAAAATTTTCACATCCAACACCATTTCTCCAGTCCTTACTATCCACAAAGTAATGGTCAAGCCAAAGCATCAAATAAAACCATCATTAAGATCTTGAAAAAGGTTGTCAATGACACTAGTCGAGATTGGCATGTACAGTTGAATCCAGCACTATGGGCTTATCGTACTTCCATCTGCACACCTACTAGTGCAACACCTTATTCCTTGGTGTATGGTGCGGAAGCCATTTTACCCTTAGAAGTGGAAATTCCCTCTTTGCGTGTTTCGCTGCAACATTTGATTGATGATGAGATGCACAAAGTCTCTAGGCTGCATTAGCTTGAGATGTTAGATGAGAAACATCAGACAGCACTAACACATTTGCAAGCATATCAAAACCGTCTTTGTCGCTCTTATAATAAGAAGGTCAAAGGGTGACACTTCAAAGTGGGAGATTTGGTCCTAAAGGTGAACCCGAAGAATACACAATCTACTGACATCATCAAAGGAAAATTTAAGCCTAATTGGGTTGGGCCTTTCATAGTTACTCCAGCCTATGGTTCAGGGGCATATCAGCTTGCAACCCCATATGGTGAACCTCTGTTAGATCCTGTAAATAGTATGCACCTTTGAAAGTATTGGGCATAGTTTTTCTGTCAGCAGTTCTTCAATATGATCCTTAAAAAAAATTAAAAAAAATCAAAAACTCAAAAAACAAAAAAAAAATCAAATAGTCAAAAAATAAATAAAAAATCAAAAAATCAAAAAATCAAAAGCTCAAAAAACAAAAAAAAAGTAAGTAAAGAAAAATAATTCACCCTCTAGTGAAAACCTGGCAAACAGGTGCTTTGGGCAAGTACCATGGTGAAAACCTGGCAAACAAGCGCCATGTGTAAAAGACTATTGCTCCATTATCTATCATGACTCCTAGCTATACTTTCCCCCCCGCAGGTTTATCATGATTATCCTTGCCTTGACCCAATGTTTTGTTCCAGGCCTGTGATTGGTCAACATCATTGTCTTGCATACTCAAGTTTCCAGTCCTTGTGCATATGTTTTGGTCCTGGTCACTATATATGTCTTTCAAATTTTCATTGGGTGCATGCCCCTTGTCATGATCAATTACTGGAGTTATTGCTGCTTGTGGATTGGAGCTTTCTTATCATATAATGTCCTAACAAAATCCCTAAAAATCAAATAATGTCCTGAAAAAATCCCTAAAAAGTCAAATAAAGTCCTGTAAAATGAACAAAAAAATTGTAAAAAACTCAAAATTCCTACAAAGTGAAAAACATCAAAATCCAAAAACAATTTCTTTGGAATTTTGCATTTTGTCAATAAATGGTCCCCTTTGTGCATAGATAGATCACTGAGCATACATCCAATGACAATCAATCAAACATTGTGCTTTAATGATATCACGCATTAAAAGATAAACTGTTCGACCAAGCAAGCATTTAACCTGATCACAGTTGTCACATCAATCAAAATAGCATTAACATTACCATTGGTCCTTGTCAATATTATCATGGGTCTTATACAGGGTGTGGTATACTCGAAACCAGACTATGTCCTGTCTTCGATGGGGTACTGCATTCCCTAAAACTAGACAGCATGATCATTCTTGTTTTCCACTTTTGACAATGACGATCAGACTGTTTGTTTGACTTGGTTGAATTTGTGTATCTTATCTTTTTTACTGATTTATCTTTGGCTTCGATCATGTTCCTATGTTGCTCGATGATGTCACTGAGTGATTTAGAGTGACTGGGATGGTTCATGGTCCATTTCCTTTTTTTTGTTGTGTTTGTTGTTTGTGGAATGTTTGTCACAAACTAGGGCAACTATATCATTGGGTGTCTGTGATAAGTATGTTCGCTTTGTGAATGCCGCACATACCTCGACCCTTGATGTATGCACCCTAGGATGCTTCACTCATTCCTTGTGTGTGATGTGTCTGTCTTTTGCAAAAGGGGTTGTGTTCCAGCTCTGGCCTTCAATTCCATGATGCTCTGCATCCGCTTTGCTACAATAAATAAAGGTTCTCACCTACTTATGTGCATTTGTGAAAGCAAGTTTTCCTTCATCTCTAACTGTCCTCTATCTAATTTCTTCTTACTAACATTTCTTCCATCAGTCTTGGCAGTTCGTTCGGTCTAGTTCTCCAATCTCCAAAAAAAATAAAAAATAAATAAGTTGCATCCTGCATTCATTGGTTAGTACATTTGCATTATATCAAGCCCATACAAATCATTTTATCCATTTCATTTTATAAATGCATCAAAAACATAAACAACATTCATACATGTTCCAAAGATAGTACATAGATAGTGCATAAGACATCCATACATGGAAAGTAATCATAAGCCATAACACATTGCATCCCATCATATAGCTGCACATCATATCATATATATAAAAAAAAAATTTTAAAAAAAAAAAAAAGGAAAAAAGGAAAAATATCGGAGTACAAAATTGGACTATCTGTCCTATGTATGGCCCGTAGGCTGAGTACATAATGTCAAACTATATATGTCTCCATCATAAGGAGCACGTGCCTTTATCACTAGGTGCTTCCTCTGTCCTCCTCATCCCTACCATGTCTCAAGGATGAAGCCCCTCCTGTCCCTGGTCCTGGCTGTGGTGGTCTCATAGGTCCACTCACCCCATGCTGCTCACTGACCTCCCAGAGTGTGGCCTGCTCTCTATCCTTGATTGTGACCGATATGATGCTGCTCTCTACTCTAGTGGAACTGCACTCTCATATAAAGTCCTCAAATGGTGCATCTCATCTCTTGCCTCTAATAAGATTTGTGCCATCTCACGTGCACTAGCATCCCTAATCGACCCAACATACTTGGTCACTCTCTGCTCTGCTTGTTGTGCCTGGGCTATCGCTATATCTCAAGCCACTGTCAGCCTGGCTATCTCTGCTCTATACCTATCCCTCTCAGTTGACCACTTCTCTTGCTCTACTCTCCACTAATCCTGCTTTGTCCTCAAGATAGCATTTTGTCTCTCTAATGTAGCGATGTAATCATGCTGACTCGCTATGGTCGCCCTACATATATGCATCTCCTCTATGCTAGCCGTCTCCTGCCCTATGGGTATATCCTGCAATGACTCATGATCTACTTGATCTGGCTCATCTCTCTGCATGCATCTAGGACTCTCCTCTCCCTCATCGTCCTCCTCAGCCTCCTCATCCCCCTCGTCCTCATCCCCATCATCCTCATCATCTCCCTCCTCATCATCTCCATCCTCCTCTCCCTTGTCGTCATCCTCCTCTCTAGCGAGTGGGAATTCCTCTTATCTCCTAGGTACCGGAATATCAAGATCTATCAATGGCACTAGTCACTATCATGCAAACCATCTCTCATACTCCTCTGTCATCCCAGCATCTACAACATCTGATCTCCAATCCCACTGTCTCTGATGTAGCTATATGAAGTCGACATATGCTATGTGTGGTTGAATCATCCTCCCCCACTGACTCATCTCTCTGTGGGATCTGGAAAAGTGTTTAGTCCCTATTGGTACATCTTGCCTCTCTCCAAACTGTCATTTGACTCTCTCTGGCAGATACATCTCAATCACTCTCTGGTGATTCACTAGTCGCCCAATTAGGTATCTTTCTTGTCTACAATATGGTAGCTCATTGCCATCATCTAACCATCCAGGGAAATCATGATATGTCCTCCATGTGAAATCTCTCAACCTATCTAGCTCATGTCGCCAATACAATATGTATCCAAATGGACCCTATCTCAGTGCTCCCCCATAGCGGTACACATATGGTTGATGTGGTACTACCTATCTCTCTACAATTGGCTGACATATGGCTATGTGCTCAAATGTCCATACCTATAATAGTGTGACCCCATAGCTCAAAGTCTTTACCCTCTGATATGCTATCTGATGCAACTAAAAATATAGCATGGCAAGCACACATGGTCCCCATGCATATACAGTCCCCTCTGTCGCCATCTACTCTAGCACTCTTTCCCATCCAATAGGGAATCCATGTCCTCGTCTATCACCTACTAATAGGCATGCCATAACCACTGCTTTCACCACATATCGCTGATCATACTCTGCTGCCATGGTCTCCAAGTGGATCTCCCTCTCTATGATATCAAGGTCATCTACGTCGCACTCGAATAATCTACACAAAGAGTCTCTCCCTATTATTGGGTCGTACACCATCATCTCCCCATGAATTGAAATGCGGAGGATATGCCACACGTCCTCTAGTGTCATAGTCTCCTCTCCAGTCGGAAGATGGAAAGAGGAAGTCTCTGAATGCCATCGCTCTGCCAATGTGGTGAGAAGTCCTGTGTTTGCCCTAATCTCAGGCATGTATGTAATGTAGTATAATCCAAGTCCTGCTAATGTGTCTTTGTCAGTACTCCTGAGTCTGTATCGCAACATGAAGTAGTCGGGTTTGTTCTCCCGCATGATCAATGGATACTATCGACTCTGCATCACAATTGGGACACAATTTGTCAGCTTTAGGGTTTTTTTTCAAGGGTTGTATTTCCTTTTTTCATGCACCAATCAGGGTTTTCTTATCTATTTTTGACCTATCCTACCCTTATCCCTCTTTTCAGGATCATCTGTGCGCTGCTTTCAGTCAAACTAGAGTCATAAGTGCACAATTGCACTTGTGTAGACTGTCTTGCACTTGTGCAGCATCAAGCTATGCCTATGTACCTTACACAGGCACAGAACATCACTACACAGGTGTAGAATGTGCCCACACAGGTGCAAATTTGCATTTTTCCCTCCCCTGTGGGCCCCACAATGTTCCGCAATCAAGCAAAATTCATGAAATTGAACATATGGGTATTTGAGCTACATACCGCTGCTCCCGCATCATCTGATCGTCTATAGATGCGTACATGTTCCCCAAGGTGATCTGCCATTAGAATGTTTGCCATCTCTCTGCAAGGGTCCTTTTTCTCGAGCAACAAGTCCTCCACTTTGGCTAGTGCAAATGAACTCTTTTTCTTCTCCTTGTCTCCTATATAGATCTTTGTTAGTACCTAGATGGATGTGCATGCTCTCCATCTTATGATGGTTGCGGTCTTTTGTGCCTTCCACTACTTGTCCTTTGTGCATCTGACCTTCGATTTTTGATCCATTTGAACCTATCATCTTCTGTCATTCTTATCGATCACTTGGCCACTTTTCTGGATTTTTCCTACCAATTCCTCGAGGGGGCATGCATATGTCATTGTTCTTGTCTAGGGCATTTTCATTATTTTTCTTTGAAACAATGCTTAGAATCACATTGTCTCAAAGAGGGGCAAAATGTAGATGTCTAAAAATGGTCAATGCTTGTGGAGTCATACTTTAACATTTGCCCATTGTCTTATTTTAGGGTTCTTGTGTCCCATTAACATATCTTCTATGTTACGCACTTGGTCTTTATCATTTGCGAGCATCAAGTCCTTCTTCTGCATTCCTCATTTTTATCACTTTCAAATTAGGTCTTGTCGATAGCAATCTTCAGTCATGATTTTGGTTGATCTTATCCTGTCGCATCATGGTGTGTGCTCATTTATCATCTTGGACATCGTCAATCCTAATCGATGATAGAATTAGGGTTTTTGTCCTCTTGTCAATCTTTCAATCATCTTTAGCTTGTTAGTAATCATTTGCGATTATCAACTTGTCAATCTTGTCATTTTGCAATCGATTTGTCATCGATTCTTGTCCTTGTCAATCTTGTCATTTTGTGACCGATTCGTCATCGATCCTTATCCTTTTCAATCATGTCAATTTGGATCGATTAGTCATTGTTCCTCGTCAATTGGTGCCTATCAATTTGATCTCCTTGTCAATCTTGGTCAATTTGTCATTGATTTTTGTCAACCAATCTTAATCATTTATCAACATTGGTCCTTTGTCAATTAGAATCATGATCGAACCTACATTAATTTCTTGTTGTCTTGACCTAATTCCTTGTCCTCTTATTTGTTCATTTAATCCTTTTCTTCTTCTTTCTGGGTTAAATAAATCTATTTATTTATTCCTAGGTCTCTTTCATGAATTAATTAATGGATGAAAACCTATTAATTAATTCACCTAATTTCTATTTCATCTTTTTCCTGAATTTTCTAATTTACTAATTTCTCCTAATTCCTAATTTCTATTTCTCCTATTTTCTTTAATTTTTCTAATATTTCCCCTAATTTCATTCCCTCATTTTCTCCTATGTTTATGCTTCCATTTGTTGCAATCATGGAGGCTATTTTCTCTCTTCCCTTTTGTCATGGGAATGGCATTTCAATCTTGTCATAATTTATCATACATCTTGCATAGCAACTTGTCATAATTTGTGCATAATTTGTCATACACCTTGCATAGAAAATGTCACACATTTGTCATAATTTTGCCATTCTTGATTTGAATTTCCTTTCAAATCTCTTCATGCTAATCTTGTCCTCTCTCTAATTTGTCTATAAATTGGATGATTTTCTTCAATGAAAGGGGAATCAATCACATTTTCGAGTAACCTTATGCTGTGAATTTCATCTCTCAACAACTTGCTTTCCACTTGCATTTTGCACTTGTAGGTGAGATCCACATCAAATTTGAAGGTGAAAGAAGAACAATGGAGCCACATGAAGGAGATATTTGCATCAGTTTGCTTCAATTTCATTTGATTTGAATATCTTGTCTTTATGTCTTCATTGATTGGATTTAGGATTTCTTTCATAATAGCTTTAGGTTTTGTGGTTGTCCTAATTGCTATTGTTTTGATGATTTTCAATTTCCTGATCTACAATTGCAAATGCTTGAATGTAAACAATGGAGATGTATACCTTATAGATCTCCAACTTGTTGTTGATGATTGCTTTTCTTCTTGAATGTAATCGCAAATGTTGTATGAAATGGCATGTAACATGACAAAATCCTAACACACACACATGCTTGCAAATGCATGTTGTAATGCTACTCTAATGGATGAATGAAGAAGTCTTGAATGCTTGAATTCTTGATCATGACCTTGAGATCTTGTATCTTCTCCATATGCTCTCTATCTATCTATTCGCTATCCATCCGTTCATCATCCATCCCTAAATGAGGGTATTGAATTCCCTTTTATACATGCCTTAAGGATTAACTTTCAACCATTCGAAGGCTGACAAAGTGGAATAACAAACCCCAAAGACAATAAGTGCATAGGAGATCGAGTAACCCACAAATAGAACCACCCTAGGAGATGGGGACAGGGGTGCCACACCACTATCCTAGGGGGAAAAGGGCACCACTCCCCTATCTTTTCCTATTTTGGGGCCTGGATAGAGTATAGAGTAGATAGAGAGAAGGGTTCGAAATGCAGAAATAGGTCTCGGTTAATGAAGTAGATGTTGTCGCCAAGGTGAGGACCCCAGATGTGGTTAAAATTGCAATGGTTGCAAGTTTATGACACTACATTTAGCCCCCACTTTAGCGGGAGTAAGGCTTACACCACTACTACCGGTAAAGTAGAAGAAAGAGAGATGAAGATGAGAGATGCAGAGAAAAATACCACAAAGATTATAAGACATCACTAATATTGAGGAGAAAAAAATCCCCAATCTTAGGGTCTTTACTCACACCAACATATGCAAGAGAACACAAAACAAAGACAAATCGCAAAAGGACACATGACAAACTAACTAGTCAAAGAGATCTCAAGATCAGATGTCTCAACAACTAATCAGGACACAAAGACCAAAGCCATTACATAAACATGAGAGATCACATAAAAAAGCAAAGCTGACATTATCCATGAAATATCAATAGTAAAACTATGAGTTCATGAGAGGAATAAGAGAGAGAACATGAATACTCACTTTGGTGATCCATGAGAAGAAAAGAGAAGAAGAAAGAAACCATGGATGTCTCAACCCTAAAAATAGGTGATCCATGGAGAAAAGGTCATGGAAAATATTTCCCCTAGAGCTTGCCTAGGTGATCCATGTAAAGAGAGAGAGTGAGAACTCCATTAGTTCCACTCAACCTCATGCATGTGTGTGCAAGTGAGGTTCAAAGCACCTCATAGGAGTCTATGACTGAGTATGATACAACCTATATAGAATGTATAGTACAAGTGTTAATAAAGGTGTGATATCTCACTCTAAGAGACCGTGCTCTAGTTTCAAGAATAATCACCCTGCAAAAAAGAAAAGAGGCATCATCTTTCTCTAAGTGACCTTGCTCTAGTTCTGAGAATGACCCATTGTACAAGAGAAAAGTGGTGACATCTTTCTCTAAGAGGTTTCCCTCTAGTTCCAAGAATGTCTCACTATACAAGACAAGAAGAAGTGAAGACATCTCGCTCTGAGAGACCATGTTGTGGTTTAGAGAATGAATGACTATACAAAAAGTAACAACATCTTAGTCTAAGAGGTTTCCCTCTGGTTTCGAGAATGTCCTACTATTCAATGCATGAGAGAAATATAGTACAAAGGAGTAGTGTCGGTGACCCCCCCTTAAGTTGTCAACATAGGTTAATGTTGATATCTTAAGGAAATAAGAACAAGGATACCTACCTTCATCACAAAGAAGATATCCGCTATGCAAAAAATATCATAAATCCAAGCAAGAGAGGGAATACTCTTCAAGCAAGGATAATATATTTGACAAGAGATATCTTGTTGTAACTGTAAAGGTGATTGTTGGAGGAGAAGATATCTTTGTTCAAAAAGATAGCTACCCCCAAGAGGAGTTATCTTGGACAAATATAACATCTTCTAGAACAAGAAAAGGAAAGAATAAGAATGCAATCCTTCTTCCTATTTCTAGGTGAAAGGGATTCTTGATGAGGGATGACTCACTTTTAGCCCTCAGAGGGATGGTTAGATTTATCATAGATGTACATTACCAAGTGTAAAATAGGTTGTAGTCAAGGATTAACACTTCTTGTATAAGAGAGAATCCTTAAGTAAATAACCAACAATTCTACACAAGGAATGACATCAACCAATAGAACTCACACCATCCACTTAATAGGGCAAAGTGGATCCCTATAAAAAGAGAGAGAAGGATCATTGCCCCCCAAGTTAAGGAAAAATGACAAGAGCTTACACAATTGACTAGAGAGAGATTAATCATAAGAAAATGTGCAATGAACTTACATGAACACATGCAAGAAAAGATATTAGTAAATATTAAATACATGTCTCAAGAAGTGCTAATCTTTGAAAAGGAGAGAGAAAAAGCATCATATATCCCCCAAGGGGTATTAGTCATAAAATAATACCATTTTAAGAAATGATAATCACATATGAAAAATGTAACCCCTAAAGGAAATAATGATACAAGGGAAAGGAGTGAAAATCCTTGCGCCCCAAGTGAGGAGAACTAGGAGAAACATTACACATTTTTTGATGGTGATTAATTTCAAGTGATATGTCATCCTAATGGAAAAAATCCTTTCAAGGAAGAGACACACACTTTTCAAGAGATCATTCCCTACTAAGGGGCATATCATATTTGCGAATAACCAAAACCATAGAAGAGGTAAGATTTCCAAGAGAATGAAGGAACAAGAAGAAGTGCAGTATTCATTAAAGATGCCCCTTTCAAAGAAAAGGAAAACCAAGGGACAATTATATGCTGACATAACCCTATGCAAGAAAAGAGATTGAATAATGAATGATATACCAAGATATAGATAAGTGTATAAACAGGAGAAGATAAATAGATTTCATGTTTCTACCCTAAAGTATGTTAAAGTGAAACAATTGTTAGACACAATGCACCACTGAGAGGGGGGGTGAATTAGTGGTTCTAAAATTTTTCCTTTTCTCAACCTATGTGTGTATAGTGGTTATGGGATCTAACACAATGTAGGCTTATCGATTAGTAAGGAGACTAACACAAATACAAACACACACAATGAGACATCACATAACACCAGTTCGTACGAGGAAAACCCAAGATGGTAAAAACCTCGGTGATAAATATTGCTAGAGTCTACTACTCCAATCCAACCTCACAATCAAACCTCTATTACAATGTTTAGGGCACCAACCTAAGGAGCTACAATCATTACCTTGTTTATGGGCAACAACCCAAAGGAGCACCAACCCTTGATTTAGGGCACCAAGCCAAGGAGCTACAACCCCTACCTAATTTATGGGTTACAACCCAAAGGAGCTACAACCCCTACACCAAGCTACAACTCAGTGATCACAATGTAAACATTAAATATAAAGTTAACAATCTTGTTACAAGTGAATCTTGTAACCTTCTCATAATCCTTACTCTGTCGGTGAGATATCTTCTATACTACACCGACTCACTCTTTTGTTGCTCTCAATTGCTGCTTCACTACCGGTAAACTCTATTGGTACTCTTCTACTCTCCTTTTTCTCTACTAGATGTTCTCCTCACTATCTTCCCTTCACCTGTACAACACTTTATTGGTCCTATATTTACCTTCTCTATAGCTTCACTCTCCTCTGCTCTGTCGGTATGAACACTACTGGTTCTACTCTACCACCGATTGAACTCTTCAAACTAGTTCTCCCTCACCCTCAGTCTCTTCATAGATATTCTTTGTGCACTTGACTGATTTGCTTCTCACATGCAAAAGTCACACATACTTCAGAGCAGCACAATCTTCTTCTATCCAGCAACACTTAACAATGTCTTTTTCCTTCATATTTATAGCCTAGTTTTCCAACCAAAGGATAATTCAAAAAATGGACGGTCAGGGTTTCCTCATCATCCTCGAGGAAAACCAAATCCAATCATATCCTTCTTGATTTGATCTCCTAGATAGCTAGCTGTTCATCTCCACCATTGTCATGCCTTCCAATACATGTTTTCCAAATATAGAAAACATGACCCTTTTTCTTGACCTTCATCTATCAAACCACCATTAAACCTCTGTTGTTTCCTTCTCAAGGTCTTCTCACAATCTATTATTATTGCTTCAATCCAGGCACCAACAACTCCTTGATTCTTCTCTATCGTTCGTTCTTCCTCGAGCCACACACCTCTGATCCAATCCAGAAATCACGGGATCCATGTTCAATGCACTCCTATAGAGATACCTATATCTACATGACACTTCACCAACCTCTACAAACTTGCCACCTTGACTCCATGTGGCATCCATGTTGACCGTCTTCCATCTTGTCTCTTCATGTCGGTATAGATAGGATCACTAACCAAACATTCTACCAGTTACTCTTCTCTACCAGTTTGCTAACCCTCCCGATATCTCACATTGTACCGGTAACCTCATCATGTCTTCTCTCTGTTCATGGAACACCTAAACTAGTCACCAGATAGGTCTATCCTAAGCATGCACATTCCCATTAACTGGGAAGACTTCTTCATCTACACCTTGTCCATATTACCAGTAAACATGCATATGGGTAAACTCTCTTGATGACACCATATCATCAATCTTCACTAGAATTCATCTTCAGTTAGGCCACATTGTACTCTAACTGCATCTTCTCAACCATGCCTTCACCCTAATCAACTCGGACCATATCTCAACCAAATTTTCATGATGACAAACTCATCACTCTTCATCTATATCGGCATCTCAACAAGCCTTTTCAGTCTATCTAGTGCACAACCCTATTCTCATGCACTTTAGGCATTCCTTTTGTTTCACTAGTGAGAGCCTTTGAGCACTTGTGTTTATCTCATCTTCTTTATCTCACCAAATTGCGATGCACATAATGCATAATAGGAGATAAACTTCACTTACCGGTAGAGTGACACCTTGTCTTCTGCATCCTACAATGCACTCATGTGACTTTCCTATTTGTGCAACATCTCTTCAAATAGGAAATTCACTATCAATCATCTCTTCCCATGGTGAGTGCATCTTCATCTAGTGGGAGTCTTGCTATTCTACTCATTGTCGACACTTAACTTGTCAATTGACATACTCTCCTTGCAAGTGATACACTATGCTAGTACCAATACCCTTACCATTTCATCCACACAAGTCAGGCACTAACTTGTGTACCGATATCACTAGTGATCACATTTCCTTACTTTACTAGTGTTCTACAACACAAGGTGATATCAAAGATATCACATCCTGTACTCCTTCATAACAGTGTTGCACAAACATCTCTTCTACTAGTAGTCATCTCATACCAATTGATATCAATGAGAACACAATGCCAATAGCAATACCACTACTAATGAAAAAGAACCCCCATTAAATGGGGTAATTATGTCATAGGGTGAAGAGAAAAATGAAGGGAAGGGAAGTGCTAAGGCACAATGTTTTTACCAACACCCCCAATTTTTTACTAGCTCCATCGCCTCCTTGATTAGCCTAAATCTGGTATCACTTGTTAACCTTATAATAATAGGGAACACGAATGCATCATTGATCATCTTGTAATGCAACCTCAATTATTTCAATGATAATTGTGTATAATATTCCCATACATCATTCTATCCTTCTTATTCCCCTAATTTGCCCTCAATCTACAGTCTTGGAAATTGACCTAATCAAGATGCAACCCAAATAACTGTAGTGTCGTAAATTGTACACCCTTGCTAGGGTGGTACAATTTCACACTTAGGTTAGCACCCACCTTAGTGTGTCTTGCATCTTGCATTTCTCATTCCCCTTTAAGAATTTAATTAATTAATTTAAGTAAATCTAAGGTCTTGTCTCATCACTTTACACATTACAAATTTGGGCCCTTTACCCTAAGTGTGCCCCTTTTCATATTATTCCTCGAATGAATCATTTAATCATAAACCCTAATTATGTCTTATTTTGACCATTTAGGCTTGATTTTGCATATCAAAATATCTCAAACTCAATTGTAACTTTAGGATGCACTTTAATATCATCATATCTAATGACCATTAAAATTCAGTGAAAAGTTGGTCAGACCGTGGCGGGCATGCACATGGTCCGCAACTTTTTTCCTGATATTTTAGGAGCACAATCCTATGATATGATAATTCTTAACCACCAAATATTACTGAGAAATTCAAATCCTAGGTCAGCCTAAACATGGAATTAAGATCTAGGGTTTCATACATAAGAGCTCTCTTTCTTCATTTGAAGGGGTCTTCTTCTAAAAATTTAAGAACAGGTTCTTGGAGTATTAGAGCCTTCTTTGCAGTGAAAGAGTATAGCTTTGTAGTCTTGAACAACATTCAACATTCCTCCATCAAACATTCATCAAGCATCATTGTATCAATTGGGGGATTTTGAAGATGTAGAAGAATAGAAGATCACCAACTGAGGATTGGCTTGTACCTCTCCCTTGGGGTTGGGTATGGTTTCATGTTGTTTTTAAATCTTTGCATAAGCTTTGTTTTTATTCATATACATGCTTTAGATCACTTTGCATTGTGGATTTAGAGCATTGACTTTGTCAATTATAAGTAATTAGGGTTTACACTTTAGGGTTGCTCTAGGTTGTTTACTTTCATTCTTAGGATCTTGCATATACACAAGGTTCTTGCACACACATTTTCAATAGATTATTGGCTAGTCATGGAGGTAGAAATCACAAACATGGGGGTTTGACTATGGAAAAACCCTATATAGCCACCCCAAACCTTCCCTTTTCAGATTGCAGGTGTAGACATAAGAATCTAGAAGCACGTACAAATCTGGAACAAGCATCCACATCACTTAGAAAATTTAGAAGTCTAGAAAACCTATCAATGATAGGGGCATGGCACCTTGGTCCTACCCAATATAGTGGTGTGGCACCCTGGTCCTTCCCTCTATCAGTAGGACTTGGTAGATCAACAATTCACATGTCTCAGAATCCCTCCTCTCAGTTGCAACTCTAGAATTGCAAAATCAGGACAGTGGTGTTGCACCTTGGTCTGAGACATTTTTGCTCAGATTTTAGACATACATGCGACTCTGATTTTTCCTTCTGGTTTATACTTTTCAACAAATTATTAGTTGTTCTTTGGTCTACATTCTCAGATTAGGATTTTCTTTCTTGCTTCCTAGGTTAGATTGCATTTTGCATCATTCCTCTCTTTGATTTACAACAAAGGAATAGAAAACCTAAGAGGTAATCCATGACTCTCTATTTCTCATAAGAAGTAGCTGACATGCATTACCTCCCTAGGCTCTTTTGTATTCCATGAGTGTGTATGAGAGTGGGATTAGGGTTTCCATACTTAGTCTCACTTTTTCCCCTACACAATAACATAAGATGTGACAAATAATTTCTTTGCATAATGCACTTCTCTAAGCTAGTCTATGATGTTATTTGACAAAATTTGAGCCCAATCATAATATTGTCATGCACTCAAAATTGTTAGCATGAATGTGTTGGTATTATGGATGACTTTGTCATGTGTTGCATTGGTTTTGTCATTGATGTCAACACTTGTGTTCTTGGAGATCTACATTGTTGATTTCGATCTATGGTCATATTCATTATGTGTTCACCGACAGGTTATATTGTTCATCGGTAGTGATGATGACTTGTTATCATCTGGAGATCATTTGGTTATGTCGAAGACATTGATTGGAAACTAGGATTTGGTGTTTTGATTATTGGTCTAATCGGGTTGACAGATTTGCCTTTACCGATAGATAGGTCTAGGTTATAGACTGGTATACGTTTCATAGTCCAAATCAACACAACACATTATGGAGACTATTTATTAACTAGATAATATGGTAAATGTACTGAGATGACATGTTGTAATGCATCAAGACTTATTTGTAATTGGTTTTAATTGTAATATCTTTAGTGATCTGACCTATACATTTGGTCTTAGGTTTTGTATAAATGTAATATCTTATTGAAGATCAGATATGTACATGGATATGGAAATGGTATGGGATAATATTGAAGAGCAAATATAAGAAGATCCTTGTGTGAATCACGTAGACATTATTTGAAGGTTAAAGGAGAGGTTATGAAGATGTTTAGAGATTAAAGTGCTACTGAATCCAGCATTCCAGATGCTATTTTGTTCAGTACACTATCATTGGATTTAACCATCCAATTGTGTAGTCAGTGTGACTCCTATTTTGTGATTGAGCAGTGAACTTTCGATGGTTGGCCTTTCTGCATGTGTAAACCCCATTTGTATTCACATACTACCTGTAGTAGTATCATCTTATTGTTGGTAAGGTTTCTTACCATGGTTTTTCCCTTACCAAGTTTCCACATCAAAACCTTTGTGTCATGTTATTTCTCTTTCTGTTTTATACATCAAGTTTAACCAGTATTGTTGTATCTGTTAATCTATTTTACCGGCACTTAAGTTTGGTTTACCAGCATTAAGTTTAAGCTGGGATAACTTGCATTTGGATTACAATTTATATATAACCGATTCACAACTAATTCACCCCCCCCTCTTAGTTTTCCTTTTAGTTATTAACAATTGGTATCAGAGCTAGGTTCTCTTTTTGCAGAAGCCTAATAGCTTGAGGAGATCCTATGGTAGCAAATATATTCAGGAAGGACAGTCTGAAACTTGATGGAACTAACTATAGTATATGGAAGATTAGAATGGAAACACATCTGAACTGCATTGGAAGAGATATATGTAAAGTTACAAAGAATGGATATGTTGCTCCTATTTTGAATTAACCTCATCCACCAACATTGGCTAAGGACTTGGAGAATGATTGCAAAGCAAGAGAAGCACTTTTGAGTGCATTATTAGATCAACAAATTATGGGATTATCAGATCAATTTACTACTAAAGCTATTTGGGATAAATAGGAAACACTAAATGAAGGAGATACCACTGTCAAAATTACAAAATTGGAATGCTACCAGGTTAGGTATGAAAATTTAAAAATGAAAGAAGATGAAATAATTTTTGCTTTTATGGAAAGAGTTAATGAAATTGTTTTAGGAATACAATATTGTGGAGGATCCTTAAGTGAAGTTGAAATTGTGTCTAAAGTTTTAAGAGCATTGCCATCGGCATATAAAATGAAAGTGATTTCTATTAATGAATTAAGAACCACGCCTAATACTTCAGTTTCTAGAGATACTTTGTTTGGAAAAATTTCAGCATTTTAACTTGAAGAGTTTGGTCCTGTTGCTACTATAAAGACTGATTTATCTTTTAAAGAATCATCATCATCATCAACATCATCATCATCTAACAAAACTGATTGGAAAGAACTTTATGCAAGAGAACTTGAAGATATGAGAAGAGAAAATGAAGAACTTAAAGAACTTGAAGCACTATTTGGAAGGAAAATGCCCATTGGTCCAGTAGGAAGTAAGTATGAAGGTAGAGCACCTTTCAAATGTTTTAATTGCAATAAAGTTGGTCATATAGCTTCCAGATTCCTTTACTGACATGATAGACTAAGGGAGGAAGCAAAAAGATCATATAAGTGTTGGTATTTTGGTATGGTTCTGTCATTGATGTCAACACCTACAAAACACTATCAACTCTGGCACTTTAGAGAATCAGAAACATTCACCAACAAATACATAGTCACTGATATCTGGTACACCAGTAGGATATAATGTTCACCGACACTTGGAATGGCATGGAAAACACATGGTCATGTCGAAGACATCTTTTGGACACCTTGTCTTAAAGATTGGTTTATTGGAATAATTGTATTTGCATATTTGCTATTACTGGCAAATAGGTCTAGGATATACACTGACAAGCTTATCTTTTCTAGATCAGCATGGCACCCTTTGGAGATGACTTATTATTGTTGTAAATGCATTAAGCCAACATGTTAAATTGGTTATTGCATCGGACATTAATTTACTTGTAAATTGATTTTATTGTAATATTTTTTAGAGCTGACCTACTAAGATTGGTCTTAGGTTATGGTATAAATGTAAGATCTTAATTGTAAGATTGGATGAGGAATGTGAAAAAGAGTTGTGTGAAGGTATATGCGAGAATAAGTAGAGCTATACATGTAGACATCATTCGAAGATTAAAGGAAGGTTTTGTGAAGATAATCAAAACTATACCGGTACTGAATCCAGCATAGAAAGATGTTAAATTAAGCAGTACATTCTTATTGGATTTAACCATCCAATTGTAGTCAGTGTGACTCCCATTGAGCAGTGTGCTCTAGGCGCTTGGCCTTTCTACATGTGCAAACCCCACTTGTATACACTAACTATCTGCAGTAGTATCATCTGATTGTGGGTAAGGTTTCCCACCGTGGTTTTTCCCTTTATAGGGTTTCCACATACAAGTTCTAGTGTTAAGTGTTGTGGATGACTTTGTTCTTTTTGTTTCATGTATTAAATCTTACCGGTATTGAAATTAACTATTAAAATTGTCTACCGGCATATTAGACTGGTTTACCGGTATTAAGCATTAAGTTGGTTAAGTTGTTTTTGGTTTAAATTTATCTAACAACTAATTCACCCACCCCCCCCCCTCTTAGTTGTCTCTGGGACCTAACAACTGGTATCAAAGCCTAGTCCTCTTTTTGTAGAAGTTTAATAGCTTGAGGAGATCCAATATCTAGCAACTATTTTAGGAAGGACAGTCCTAAACTTGATGGAACCAACTATGGGATATGGAAGATCAAGATGGAAAAACATCTGAACTTCATTGGAAAGGATATCTGGGAGGTTACAAAGAATGGATATACTACTACTACAAGTCAGCCTAATCCACCAAATTTGGCTAAAGATGAAGAAAATGATTGCAAGGCAAGAGAAGCACTTTTGAGTGCATTATCAGATCAACAAATCATGGGACTATAAGATAGGTCTACTACTAAAGCTATTTGGGATCATTTGGAAACACTGAATGAAGTAGATTCCATAGTCAAAATTGCAAAACTTGAAAGCTTCTGGGTTAGGTATGAAAATCTAAAAGTGGAAGAAGAAGAAAGAATTTCTTCTTTTATGGAAAGAGTAAATGAAATTGTTTTGGGTATTAAATATTGTTGAGGAACCTTGAGTGAAGATGAAATTGTTTCAAAAGTTTTAAGAGGATTGCCACCGGCATATAAGATGAAAGTTACTGCTATAAATGAACTAAGAACAATGCCTAACACATCAGTAACTAGGGATATATTGATTGGAAAACTTTTAGCATTTGAAATTGAGGAATTTGGTCTTGTTGCCACTATAAAAACTGACTTAGCTTTTAAAGCATCAACATCATCTGCACAATCATTTGACAAGTCTAATTGGAAAGCCTTTTATGCGAGAGAACTTGAAGAACTTGAAGCACTATTTGCAAGAAAAATGCCTAAAGGTCCAATTGGAAGTAAGTATGAAGGTAAAGCACCCTTTAAATGTTTCAACTATAATAAGATTGGTCATATGGCCTCAAGATGCCCTGATAGACATGCTAGGTTAAGAGAAGAAGCTAGAAGGACATACAAACCTAACCCTGAATATCAGAGATACAAATTTAAGAAAAATAAAGACAAATGTTGTTATCTTGCTGATGAAGGAGTCACTAATGATTCTGATGAGGATCTGATAGATAATGGATGGGTCTTTGTTGCTATAACAGAAGATCAAACGGCACCTACTATTCAATTGGTAGAGCAGGCCTTGGCAGCTAAAATTGAAGTTAAGGATGAATGGATCATTGATTTAGAATGCTCACATCATATGACTGGTGATAAGAGTAATTCCTAACCTTTCAGGAGTATAATGGAGGTCTAGTAAGATTTGGAGATGATAAAGCTTGTTTGATCAAAGGTAGGGGTACAATATCTCTTGATGGTAAGCATAATACTGACAATGTTTACTATGTTGAAGGTTTAAAGCATAATCTTTTGAGTGTTGGTCAATTAGTTGAAAAAGGATTTCAGTTACAATTCAAAAATGGTAAATGCAAAATTATAAATAGAACTGGTTTGGAAATTGCAACCGGTAATCAAACTAGAGGTAACATCTTTCATCTAAATAACAATGAAAAAACATGCTTGATTGCTCATATTGATGAAAGCTAGCTATGGCATAAGAGACTCTGTCATGTAAATTTTGATTGCATAGTGAAGATCAGTACTACTAAGGCAGTTAGAGATCTACCTAAGATTGTTAAACCTCACAATCCAGTATGTAAGGAATGTCAATTTGGAAAACAAGTTAGAGATACTTTCAAAAGTATTCTTGAAAAATCTAATAATGCTCTTGACTTAATTCATACTAATTTATGTGGTCTAGATAGAACTAAAAGTTTACAAGGATATAGATATTTTATGCTAATCATTGATGACTATTCTAGAATGTGATGGGTTACTTTTCTCAGAGAAAAATCAAAAGCACTTCAGAAATTCAAACTGTTCAAAGCAATGGTAGAAAATAAAACCGGCAAGAAAATCAAATGTCTAAGATCAGATCAAGGAGGAGAATTTACATCTAAGGACTTTAATGCATTCTGTGAAGTGAATGGAATCAGAAGACAACTATCAACACCCTAGACACAACAGCAAAATGGAGTTGTTGAAAGGAAAAACAGAACTATCTTGGATGCAGCCAGAAGTATGTTATCAGAAGCAAATCTACCACATGTATATTGGAGAGAGTCAGTAAGTATAGCGGTCTATACATTCAATAAAGTTCACATCAAAGGTGAAACTAGTAAAATACCTCATCAACTTTGGTTTGGTATTACTCCTACACTTAAGTATTTCAGAATATTTGGAAGTAAATGCTATATTAGAACAGATAAGTATATTAGAAAATTTGATCCTAGAAGTGATGAAGGAATATTTCTTGGTTATTCATCTAAGAGTAAGGCATATAGATGTTTTAACAAAAGATTGTAGAAAATTGTTAAGAGTAAAAATGTAAAGATTGATGAACAATTCAGAGAAACTCCAAAGTATACAGACTCTGAACCGGTAACAAAAATACTGACAAATGAATCTGTACAAAATCCACTAGTATAGAATGAAGATCCAGGTACACCGGTATCATCTGAAAATTCCACTCCGACTGAGGAACAGTAGCAAACCAAGACACCCTGGTATGTAAGACTAAATCATTCTGAAGATCAAATAATTGGAAACAAGCATAAAGGAGTTATGACAAGAGGAAGATTGGCAAATGAAGAGGTATGTCTTATTTCTCAAATTGAACCATCATCTGTTAATGAGTCATGTGAAGATAAACACTGGATTAAAGCTATGGAAGACAAATTAGAACAAATTGAGAAGAATAACACTTGGACATTAGTTCCCCAACCTAAAGATAAAAATGTGATTGGAACCAAATGGGTATTCAAAAACAAACTTAATGAAGATGGTAAGGTCATCAGAACTAAAGCAAGAGTAGTGTGTAAGGGATATTCTCAAAAAGAAGGAATTGATTATAATGAAACCTTTGCATCGGTAGCTAGAATTGAGGCAGTCAGATTATTCTTGGCTTTTGTAGCACACAGGAACTACAAAGTTTATCAAATGGATATTAAATGTGCATTTCTGAATGGAGATCTTGAAGAACAAGTTTACATTGAACAACCTAATGGATTTTCTTTGATAGAAAACAAAGATATGGTTTGCAGGTTAAGGAAAGCCTTGTATGGATTGAAGCAAGTTCCAAGAGCTTGGTATGCAAGGTTAGATAAGTATCTTTTGAAGATTGGTTTTTCGAAAGGTATTGCAGACAACAATTTAAATTATAAGGTGACTAATGATGACATCTTGGTTATAAAATTTTTTGTTGATCATATAATCTTTGGAGGTGAAAATGGATATGTGAAGACTTTTATATTGAAATGCAGCAAGAATTTGAAATGCCTATGATTGCAGAAATAAAATTCTTTTTAGGATTGCAGATCTCACAAACTGATAAAGGTATATTCTTGAGTCAATCTAAGTACTTGAACGAATTACTAAAGAAATTTGGAATGGAAAACTCTAAATCGGTAAGCACACCTATGACTACAAATGACAAATTATCACTAAGAGATGAATTTACACCTATTAATCCAACTAGGTATAAATCTATGATAGGAGGTTTAATGTATTTGACACAAACAAGACCTGATATCATGAATACAGTATATATTGTTTCAATATTTTAGAGTAATCCTAGAGAAAATGATGAATCAACAGTAAAAAGGATTTTCTGGTACTTACAACGGACTACAAATCTTGGATTATGGTATCCTAGAGATGAAAACTTTGAATTATATGCATACACAGATGCAAATTGGGTAGCAGATGTGGATGATAAGAAGAGCACCACAGGTGGAGCTTTTTTTCTTGGAAACAAACTAATTTCTTGGTTAAGCAAGAAACAAAGTTCTACATCTTTATCAATAGTTGAATAAGAATATATTGCAGCAGCAACAAACTGTACACAGGTATTATTGCTTAAACAAATGTTGAAGGACATAAAGGTAAAATGCAAGGAACCTATAACTATCTATTGTGATAATACTACAACAATTGATATATCTAATAACCCGGTATTACACTCTAAAACCAAACCTGTTTCTATAAAACTGAATTTCCTAAGGGAGAAAGTTGAAGCAAAAGAGATAAAACTGGTTTATGTGAATACAAAAGAGCAGATTGCAGATATTTTTACTAAACCTCTGCCTAAGGCAACTTTTGAATATCTCAAAGATTATCTTGGGGTTATACCCCCATTGGTACAGACTTAGGAAGTTGATGATTGTCATCAACCGACAGAATTAACAAGAGAAAATCTTTTACTCTGGTCTTTGATGAGGAAGCTACTACTCAGAGGGAGTAGTTGGTATACTGTATTGGTTGGTATTTTGTAAATGTTCTTACTTTGGAATTTGATGTCAAAGGGGGGGAGATTGGATATTGAAAAACACAGGAAAAACACAAGGAAGACACATGTTACTCTCAAGGGGAGAGACTATTACTTTAAGGAGAGACTATTCATATCTGAATTTTGGTTATAATTTCCTTTTGGGAAATTATTGGTTTTTGGTATTTGGCATTTCTGTTTTGACACTTTGATGGTTTTTCCATCTTGTGTTGCCATCAATGCCAAAGGGGGAGATTGTTGGTATTTTGGTATGGTTTTGTCATTGATGTCAACACCTACTAAACACTATCAACTCTGGCACTTTGGAGAATCAACAACATTCACTGACAAATACACAGTCACTGATATCTGGTACACTGACAGGATATAATGTTCACCAAAACTTGGAATGACATGGAAAACACATGGTTATGTCGAAGACATCTTTTGGACACCTTGTCTTAAATATTGGTTTATTGGAATAATTGTATTTGCATATTTGCTGTTACCGAAAAATAGGTCTAGGATATACATTGGTAGGCTTATCTTTTCCAGATTAGCATGGCATGCTTTGGATATGACTTATTATTGTTGTAAATACATTAAGATGACATGTTAAACTGGTTATTGCATTGGACATTAATTTACTTGTAAATTGATTTTATTGTAATATCCTTTAGAGCCGACCTACTAAAATTGGTCTTAGGTTATGGTATAAATGTAAGATCTTAATTGTAAGATCGGATGAGGAATGTGAAAAAGAGTTGTGTGAAGCTATATGAGAGAATAAGCAGAGATATACATGCAAACATCATTTGAAGATTAAAGGAGGGTTTTGTGAAGATAATCAGAACTATACCGGTAGTGAATCCAGCATAGAAAGATGCTAAATTAAGGAGTACATTCTTATTGGATTTAACCATCCAATTGTAGTCAGTGTGACTCCCATTGAAAAGTGAGCTCTAGGCACTTGGCCTTTCTGCATGTGCAGACCCCATTTGTATACACTTATTATCTGAAGTATCATCTAATTGTGGGTAAGGTTTCCCACTATGGTTTTTCCCCTTTCAGGGTTTCCACGTACAAGTTCTGGTGTTAAGTGTTATGGATGACTTTGTTCTTTTTTTTTCATGCATTAAATCTTACCTGTATTGAAATTAATAGTTAAAACTGTCTACCAACATATTAGACTGGTTTATCAGTATTAAGCATTAAGTTGGTTAATTTATTTTTGGTTTAAATTTATCTGACAACTGATTCACCCCCCCTCTCAGTTGTCTCTGGGACTTAACAATAAGCCTAACCATGATTATCAGAGATACAGATTAAAAAAAACAAAGATATATCATGTTACTATGTAGATGAAGGTGTTACAAATGATTCAGATGAAGATCTAGCAGATGGCGGATAGGATTTTTTTGCAATAAAAGAAGATCAACCAACACCTATTGTCAAACTGGTAGAGCAGGCACTGGTAGCAAAAAATGAAAAAAAGGATGAATGGATAATAGATTTTGGATTCTCACATCATATGGCTAGTGACAAAAGAAAATTATCATCTTTTCAGGAAATTCATGGAGGTCATGTAAGGTTTGGAGATAATAAATCTTGTTTAATCAAAGGAAAAGGCACTATATATCTGGATGGTAAGAATAATACTAAAAATGTTTACAATGTAGAAGGTTTAAAGCATAATCTTTTGAGTGTTGGTCAGTTAGTTAAAAAAGGATTTCAATTACAATTCAAGAATGGGAAATGCAAAATCACAAACAAAACTTGATTGGTGATTGCTACTGGTAATCAAACTAAAGGTAATATCTTTCACTTGAATACCAGTAATAAGACATGTTTGATTACACACATTGATGAAAGTTGGTTATGGCATAAGAGACTTTGTCATGTGAATTTTGATTGAATTGTACAAATCAATTCAACCAAGGCAGTAAGGGATTTACCTAATATTGTGAAACCTCATAAGCTGATATGTAAGGAATGCCAAATGGGAAAGAAATTTAGAACAACATTTAAGAGCACTACTGAAAAACCCAATAATACTCCTGATTTAATTCATACTAACTTATGTGGTCCAACAAGAACAAGAAGTCTATAGGGAGATAGATACTTTATGCTAATAATAGATGTTTATTCTAGAATGTGTTGGGTTACTTTCCTCAGGGAGAAGTCAGAAGCTTTTGAAAGATTCAAGGTATACAAGGCAATGGTAGAGAATGAAACGGACAAGAAAATCAAATGTTTCAGATCAGATCAAGGAGGAGAACTTACATGTAGATAATTTAATGCATTCTGTGAAGTGAATAGAATCAAAAGACAATTATCAGCACCCCAGACACCCTAGTACAATGGAGTTGTGGAAAGGAAGAACATAACTATTCTGGATGCAACAAGAACCATGTTAATGGAAGCAAATCTACCACATATGTATTTGAGAGAAGTAGTGAATACAATGGTTTATACTTTCAACAGAGTTCACATCAAAAGTGAAACCAGCAAGACCCCTTATGAGCTATGCTTTGATCATATTCCTACTCTTAAGTATTTTAGAATATTTGGAAGCAAATGTTATATTAGAAGAGATGAATATATTGGAAAATTTTATCATAGAAGTGATGAAGGAATATTTCTTGGTTATTCATCTAAAAGCAAGGCATATAGATGTTATAATAAAAGGTTACAGAAAATCATTGGGAGTACTAATGTGAAGATAGATGAACATTTTAGAGGAGATTCAAGATCTGTAGAACCAATAGTTGAAATGATTATAAGTGAACCGACACAGATTGCACAGGTACACAGTGAAGACCCAGTCACAATCTACTACTGAAGAACAACAACATGTAAGTGGAAATCAGAACAAACCCAAGTATGTAAGATTGAATCATTCAGAGAATCAGATAATTGGAAACAAGAATCATGGTGTTATGACTAGAGGTAGACTGGAAAATGAAGAGGTATGTCTAATTTCTCAAGTTGAATCAACATCTGCTATTGAAGGATGTCAGGATGAACATTGGATAAAAGCAATGGAAGATGAATTAGAACAAATTGAAAAGAATGACACTTGGACATTGGTTCCCTGACCTAAAGACAAAAAATGTAATTGGAACTAAATGTGTATATAGAAATAAACTTAATGAAAATGGTGAAGTAATCAGAAACAAAGCAAGATTAGTTTGTAAAGGTTATTCAAAGAAAGAAGGAATTGATTATAATGAAACCTTTGCACCGATAGGTAGAATTGAGGCAGTTAGACTATTTCTTGCATTTGCAGCTTATAAGAACTATAAAGTTTATCAAATGGATATTACATGTGCATTTTATAATGGAGATCTTGAGGAGGAAGTTTACATTGAACAACCTAATGGATTTTCTTTGACAGATAATAAGGATATGGTTTGCAGGGTAAAGAAAGCTTTATATGGTTTGAAGCAAGCTCCCAAAATTTGGTATGCTAGATTGGATAAATATCTTTTGAAGCTTGGTTACACAGAAGGTAATGTTGACAACAATTTGTATTACAAGGTTACCAATGATGATATTTTGGTTATTGAAGTATTTGTAGATGATATTATTTTTGGAGGTGAAGATGGACTATGTAAGGACTTCGCTAACAAGATGCAAGAAGAATTTGAAATGTCTATGATTGGAGAGATAAAAAGATTTCTAGGCTTGCAGATTTCACAAATAGATAAAGGGATATTCAATGGTTAGACAAAGTACTTGAAGGAGCTTTTGAAGAAGTTTGGTATGGAAAATTCCAAACTAGTAAGCACTCCTATGACTACAACTGATAAATTGACATTGAAAGATTAATCAACTCCTATTAATCTAACAAGGTACAAATCTATGATTGGAGGATTATGGTATTAAACTCAAACAAGACTTGATATAATGAATGCAATATGTATTGTATCTAAATTTCAAGGCAATCCTAAAGAAAATCATGAATCGACAGTTAAAAGGATTTTCTGGTACTTACAAGGCACAACAAATCTTGGTTTATGGTATCCCAAGGATGAAAATTTTGATTTATGTGCATACACCAATGCAAATTGGGTAGGTGATGTAGATGATAGAAGGAGTACCACTAGTGGTGCATTCTTTCTTTGTAAAATATTGAATTCTTGGATAAGCAGAAAGAAGACTTGTACATCATTATCTATAGCAGAATCAGAATATGTTGTAGGGGCAACTAATTGTACTCAGCTATTATGGATCAAGCAAATGTTGAAGGATATAAAGGTAAAATGAAACGAACCGGTAATCATATATTGTGATAATTCAACAACAATTGATATATCAAAGAATCTGGTATTTCACTCTAAGACAAAGCATGTTTCTATTAAGTATAATTTTCTGAAAGAGAATGTTGAAGCAAATGAAGTAAAACTGGTTTATGTGAATACTAAAGAGAAAATTGCAGATATCTTTACAAAGCCTTTACCTAAGGAAACATTTGAATATCTCAGAAAGCATCTTGGGGTAATTTCCCCACTGGCAGAGACTTAGACGATGAAGATTGACATCAAACCAGTAGGGACTAATAGAAAAATCTTTTTTCGGCTTTGATGGAGGAGAGATACTTCTCAGGGGGAGTAGTTGGCTAAATGTTATATTTTTTTAGAACTTAAATTCTTTGGCATTTGATGTCAAAGGGGGAGAGATATCTATGGAAAAACATTGTACTTTGGAGAGATGTATTTTTAGTTTTTGTTTCTATTACAAAACTTTATATTGATCTAGCCTTGGGAGATTGTTGGTCTATTTGTTTTTGGCATTCTATTTTTGGCACTTAGATATTTTTCTATCTACTATTGTCATCAATGCTAAAGGGGGAGATTGTTGGTATTATGGATGAATTTGTCATTGATGTCAACACTTGTCTTCTTAGAGATCTACATTGTTTATTTGGCTCTATGGTCATATTTTTTATGTGTTCACCAATAGGTTATGTGTTCACCAGTAGGTTATATTGTTCACCAGCAGTGATGATGACTTGTTATCATTTGGTTATGTCAGAGACATTAATTGGAAGCTTCGATTTGGTGTTTTTCTTATTGGTCTAATTGGGTTGACAGATTTGCCTTTATCGGTAGATAGTTTTAGGTTATGGACTGGTACACATTTCATATTCCAGATCAACACGACACATTATGGAGATTATTTATTGATTGGATAATATGGTAAATGTATTGAGTCGACATGTTGTAATGCATCAAGACTTATTTGTAACTAATTTTAATTGTAATATCTTTAGTGAGCTGACCTATACATTTAGTCTTAGGT